>NW_026894952.1:0-49492 GCF_032452875.1 Bos javanicus
TACTTGGATATCATGCACTGATCACGTGGCTGATGTGTACATGATCACGTGGCTGATCATACACTGCTCACGTAACTGATCATGCACTGATCACGTGGCTATCATGCACTGATCACGTGGCTGAACATGCACTGTTCACGTGGCTGATCACACACCTGTCACGTGACATATCATGCACTGATCACGTGGCACTCATGCACTGATCACGTGGCTGATCATACTCTGCTCACGTAACTCATGCACACATCACGTGGCTATCATGCACTGCTCACGTGGCTCGTCATGGAATGATCACGCGTAGCAACCATATACTGGTAACGTGACTGATCATGCAAAGATCACGTAAATGATCATGCACATTCACGTGACTGATCATGCACTGATCACGTGACTGATCATGCACTGATCACGTGGCTATCATGCACTGATCACGTGGCTGATCACCAACGATCACGTAGCAACCATGTACTGGTCACGTGGCTGATCATGCACTGATCACGTAATTGATCCTGCACTGATCACGTGGCTGATCATGCACTGATCACGTGGCTGATCATGCACTGTATCACGTGACTGATCATGCACTGATCACGTGGCTCTCATGCACTGATCACGTGGCTGTCATGCACTGATCACGTGGATATCATGCACTGATCACGTGGCTGATCACACTGGTATCACATGACTGATCATGCACTGATCACGTGTATCATGCTGATCACGTGGCTATCATGCACTGATCACGTGGCTGATCATGCAATGATCAATAGCTACCATGTACTGGTCATGGCAAGATCATGCACTGATCACGTGATTGATCATGCACTGATCACGTGGCTGATCATGCACTGATCACGTGGCTGATCATACACTGATCACGTGACTGATCATGCACTGATCACGTGACTGATCATGCACTGATCACGTGGCTGATCATGCACTGATCACGTGGCTGATCATGCACTGATCACGTGACTGATCATGCACTGATCACGTGACTGATCATGCACTGATCACGTGGCTATCATGCACTGATCACGTGGCTGATCATGCATGATCACGCAGCTACCATGTACTGGTCACATGACTGATCATGCACTGATCACGTGACTGATCATGCACTGATCACGTGGCTATCATGCACTGACTCACGTGGCTGATCATGCAATGATCATGTAGCTACCATGTACAGGTCACGTGAATGATCATACACCCATCAGGTGACTGATCATGCACTGATCACGTGGCTATCATGCACTGATCACGAGACTGATCATGCACTTCACGTCTATATCATGCACTGATCACATGACCCCGATGCACTGATCACGTGGATGATCATACACTAATCATGTGACAGATCATGCACTGATCACGTGGCTGATCATGCACTGATACCGTGACTGAGCATGGACTGATCACATGACTATCATGTAGTGATCACGTGACTTAATGGCGCTGATCATGTGACTGATCATGCGCTGATCATGTTTGCTATCATACACTGATCATGTGCCTCTGGAGGCAATAAACAAAGAGCTGAGTAGGCACGAATCAAACAGTCAGCAGGCAATAATCATGGAACTCAGGTGTGAGGAATCATGCTGCTCAGCTGGCAATAATCAAGCAGCTGAGCAGGCAGGAATTACGCAGCACAGCTGGCAATTGTCAAGCAGATGACAGGCAGGAATCGTGCAGCTCAGCTGGCAATTGTCAAGCAGATGAGCAGACAGTAATACGCAGCTCAGCAGGCCCTGATCACGTGACTGAGCATGCACTGTTCACGTGGCTGATCATACACTGATCACGTGATGATCATGCACTGATCACGTGGATATCATGCACTGATCACGTGGCTGATCATGCACTGATCGTGTCTGATCATGCACTGATCACGTGGCTGATCACGCAATGATCACGTGACTGATCATGCACTGATCACGTGGCTATCATGCACTGATCACGTGGCTAACATGCACTGATCACGTGGCTGATCATGCACTGATCACGTAGCTATCATGCACTGATCACCGGCACTGATGCACTGATCACATCGTTGATCATGCACTGATCACGTGGCTGATCATGCACTGATCACGTGGCTGATCATACACTGATCACTGCTGATCATGCACTGATCGTGCTGATCATGCACTGATCACGTGGCTATCATGCACTGATCACTTGGCTGATCATGCACTGATCACGTGACTGATCATGCACTGATCACGTGGCTGATCATACTGATCACGTGACTGATCATGCACTGATCACGTGGCTGATCATGCACTGATCACGTGGCTATCATCCACTGATCAGCTACCATGTACTGGTCACATGACTGATCATGCACTGATCACGTGACTGATCATGCACTGATCACGTGGCTATCATGCACTACTCACGTGGCTGATCATGCATGATCATGTAGCTACCATGTACAGGTCACGTGAATGATCATACACCCATCAGGTGACTGATCATGCACTGATCACGTGGCTATCATGCACTGATCACGTGACTGATCATGCACTGATCACGTCTATATCATGCACTGATCACATGACTGCCATGCACTGATCACGTGGATGATCATACACTAATCACGTGACTGATCATGCACTGATCACGTGGCTGATCATGCACTGATACCGTGACTGAGCATGGACTGATCACATGACTATCATGTGTGATCACGTGACTTAATGGCGCTGATCATGTGACTGATCATGCACTGATCATGTTTGCTATCATACACTGATCATGTGCCTCTGGAGGCAATAAACAAAGAGCTGAGTAGGCACGAATCAAACAGTCAGCAGGCAATAATCATGGAACTCAGGTGTGAGGAATCATGCTGCTCAGCTGGCAATAATCAAGCAGCTGAGCAGGCAGGAATTACGCAGCACAGCTGGCAATTGTCAAGCAGATGACAGGCAGGAATCGTGCAGCTCAGCTGGCAATTGTCAAGCAGATGAGCAGACAGTAATCACGCAGCTCAGCAGGCCCTGATCACGTGACTGAGCATGCACTGTTCACGTGGCTGATCATACACTGATCACGTGATGATCATGCACTGATCACTGGATATCATGCACTGATCACGTGGCTGATCATACACTGTTCACGTGTCTGACCATGCACTGATCACGTGGCTGATCATACACTGCTCACGTAACTGATCATGCACTGATCACGTGGCTATCATGCACTGATCACGTGGCTGAACATGCACTGTTCACGTGGCTGATCACACACCTGTCACGTGACATATCATGCACTGATCACGTGGCACTCATGCACTGATCACGTGGCTGATCATACTCTGCTCACGTAACTCATGCACACATCACGTGGCTATCATGCACTGCTCACGTGGCTCGTCATGGAATGATCACGTAGCTACCATATACTGGTCACGTGACTGATCATGCACTGATCACGTAAATGATCATGCACTGTTCACGTGACTGATCATGCACTGATCACGTGACTGATCATGCACTGATCACGTGGCTATCATGCACTGCTCACGTGGCTGATCATGCAACGATCACGTAGCAACCATGTACTGGTCACGTGACTGATCATGCACTGATCACGTAATTGATCCTGCACTGATCACGTGGCTCATCATGCACTGATCACGTGGCTGATCACACATGTATCACGTGACTGATCATGCACTGATCACGTGGCTCTCATGCACTGATCACGTGGCTGTCATGCACTGATCACGTGGATATCATGCACTGATCACGTGGCTGATCACACACGTATCACGTGACTGATCATGCACTGATCACGTGGCTATCATGCACTGATCACGTGGCTATCATGCACTGATCACGTGGCTGATCATGCAATGATCACGTAGCTACCATGTACTGATCACGTGACTGATCATGCACTGATCACGTGACTGATCATGCACTGATCACGTGGCTGATCATGCACTGATCACGTGGCTGATCATGCACTGATCACGTGGCTGATCATGCACTGATCACGTGACTGATCATGCACTGATCACGTGGCTATCATGCACTGATCACGTGACTGATCATGCACTGATCACGTGGCTATCATGCACTGATCACGTGGCTGATCATACACTGATCACGTGCCTGATCATGCACTGATCACGTGGCTGATCATGCACTGATCACGTGACTGATCATGCACTGATCACGTGACTGATCATGCACTGATCACGTGGCTATCATGCACTGCTCACGTGGCTGATCATGCCACTGATCACGCAGCTACCATGCACTGGTCACATGACTGATCATGCACTGATCACGTGACTGATCATGCAGTGATCACGTGGCTATCATGCACTACTCACGTGGCTGATCATGCAATGATCATGTAGCTACCATGTACAGGTCACGTGAATGATCATACACCCATCAGGTGACTGATCATGCACTGATCACGTGGCTATCATGCACTGATCACGAGACTGATCATGCACTGATCACGTCTATATCATGCACTGATCACATGACTGCCATGCACTGATCACGTGGATGATCATACACTAATCATGTGACAGATCATGCACTGATCACGTGGCTGATCATGCACTGATACCGTGACTGAGCATGGACTGATCACATGACTATCATGTAGTGATCACGTGACTTAATGGCGCTGATCATGTGACTGATCATGCGCTGATCATGTTTGCTATCATACACTGATCATGTGCCTCTGGAGGCAATAAACAAAGAGCTGAGTAGGCACGAATCAAACAGTCAGCAGGCAATAATCATGGAACTCAGGTGTGAGGAATCATGCTGCTCAGCTGGCAATAATCAAGCAGCTGAGCAGGCAGGAATTACGCAGCACAGCTGGCAATTGTCAAGCAGATGACAGGCAGGAATCGTGCAGCTCAGCTGGCAATTGTCAAGCAGATGAGCAGACAGTAATCACGCAGCTCAGCAGGCCCTGATCACGTGACTGAGCATGCACTGTTCACGTGGCTGATCATACACTGATCACGTGATGATCATGCACTGATCACTGGATATCATGCACTGATCACGTGGCTGATCATACACTGTTCACGTGTCTGACCATGCACTGATCACGTGGCTGATCATACACTGCTCACGTAACTGATCATGCACTGATCACGTGGCTATCATGCACTGATCACGTGGCTGATCATGCACTGCACGTGGCTGATCACACACTGTCACGTGACATATCATGCACTGATCACGTGGCACTCATCACGTGGCTGATCATACTCTGATCACGTAACTCATGCACTGATCACGTGGCTATCATGCACTGCTCACGTGGCTGTCATGGAATGATCACGTAGCTACCATATACTGGTCACGTGACTGATCATGCACTGATCACGTAAATGATCATGCACTGATCACGTGACTGATCATGCACTGATCACGTGACTGATCATGCACTGATCACGTGGCTATCATGCACTGCTCACGTGGCTGATCATGCAACGATCACGTAGCAACCATGTACTGGTCACGTGACTGATCATGCACTGATCACGTAATTGATCATGCACTGATCACGTGGCTCATCATGCACTGATCACGTGGCTGATCACACATGATCACGTGACTGATCATGCACTGATCACGTGGCTATCATGCACTGATCACGTGGCTGTCATGCACTGATCACGTGGATATCATGCACTGATCACGTGGCTGATCACACTGATCACGTGACTGATCATGCACTGATCACGTGGCTATCATGCACTGATCACGTGGCTGATCATGCACTGATCACGTGGCTGATCATGCACTGATCACGTAGCTACCATGTACTGATCACGTGACTGATCATGCACTGATCACGTAATTGATCATGCACTGATCACGTGGCTGATCATGCACTGATCACGTGGCTGATCATGCACTGATCACGTGACTGATCATGCACTGATCACGTGACTGATCATGCACTGATCACGTGCCTGATCATGCACTGATCACGTGGCTGATCATGCACTGATCACGTGACTGATCATGCACTGATCACGTGTCTGATCATGCACTGATCACGTGGCTATCATGCACTGATCACGTGGCTGATCATGCATGATCACGCAGCTACCATGTACTGGTCACATGACTGATCATGCACTGATCACGTGACTGATCATGCAGTGATCACGTGGCTATCATGCACTACTCACGTGGCTGATCATGCAATGATCATGTAGCTACCATGTACAGTCACGTGAATGATCATACACCCATCAGGTGACTGATCATGCACTGATCACGTGGCTATCATGCACTGATCACGAGACTGATCATGCACTGATCACGTCTATATCATGCACTGATCACATGACTGCCCATGCACTGATCACGTGGATGATCATACTAATCTTGTGACAGATCATGCACTGATCACGTGGCTGATCATGCACTGATACCGTGACTGAGCATGGACTGATCACATGACTATCATGTAGTGATCACGTGACTTAATGGCGCTGATCATGTGACTGATCATGCGCTGATCATGTTTGCTATCATACACTGATCATGTGCCTCTGGAGGCAATAAACAAAGAGCTGAGTAGGCACGAATCAAACAGTCAGCAGGCAATAATCATGGAACTCAGGTGTGAGGAATCATGCTGCTCAGCTGGCAATAATCAAGCAGCTGAGCAGGCAGGAATTAGCAGCACAGCTGGCAATTGTCAAGCAGATGACAGGCAGGAATCGTGCAGCTCAGCTGGCAATTGTCAAGCAGATGAGCAGACAGTAATCACGCAGCTCAGCAGGCAGATCACGTGACTGAGCATGCACTGTTCACGTGGCTGATCATCACTGATCATGATGATCATGCACTGATCACGTGGATATCATGCACTGATCACGTGGCTGATCATACACTGATCACGTAACTGATCATGCACTGATCACGTGGCTATCATGCACTGATCACGTGGCTGATCATGCACTGTTCACGTGGCTGATCACACACTGTCACGTGACATATCATGCACTGATCACGTGGCACTCATGCACTGATCACGTGGCTGATCATACACTGATCACGTAACTCATGCACACATCGTGGCTATCATGCACTGCTCACGTGGCTGATCATGGAATGATCACGTAGCTACCATATACTGTCACGTGACTGATCATGCAAGATCACGTAAATGATCATGCTGTTCACGTGACTGATCATGTACTGATCACGTGACTGATCATGCACTGATCACGTGGCTATCATGCACTGATCACGTGGCTGATCATGCACGATCACGCATGCAACATGTACTGATCACGTGACTGATCATGCACTGATCACGTAATTGATCATGCACTGATCACGTGGCTGATCATGCACTGATCACGTGGCTGATCACACTGTATCACGTGACTGATCATGCACTGATCACGTGGCTGATCATGCACTGATCACGTGGCTGATCATGCACTGATCACGTGGCTATCATGCACTGATCACGTGGCTGATCACACACGCATCATCGCATATGACTGATCGCACTGATCACGTGGCTATCATGCACTGATCACGTGGCTATCATGCACTGATCACGTGGCTGATCAGCACTGTGTGATCATGTAGCTACCATGTACTGTCACGTGACTGATCATGCACTGATCATAATTGATCATGCACTGATCACGTGGCTGATCATGCACTGATCACGTGGCTGATCATGCACTGATCACATGACTGATCATGCACTGATCACGTGACTGATCATGCACTGATCACGTGGCTATCATGCACTGATCACGTGGCTGATCATGCACTGATCACGTGCCTGATCATGCACTGATCACGTGGCTGATCATGCACTGATCACGTGACTGATCATGCAGATGCGTGTCTGATCATGCACTGATCACGTGGCTATCATGCACTGATCACGTGGCTGATCATGCACTGATCACACAGCTATCATGCACTGATCACGTGACTGATCATGCACTGATCACGTGACTGATCATGCAGTGATCACGTGGCTATCATGCACTATCACGTGGCTGATCATGCACTGATCATACAGCTACCATGCACTGATCACGTGACTGATCATACACTGATCACGTGACTGATCATGCACTGATCACGTGGCTATCATGCACTGATCACGTGGCTGATCGAACTGATCACGTGCTACCATGTACTGGTCACGTGACTGATCATGCACTGATCACGTGGTGATCATGCACTGATCACGTGGCTGATCATGCACTGATCACGTGGCTGATCACACTGATCACGTGACTGATCATGCACTGATCACGTGACTGATCATGAACTGATCACGTGGCTGATCATGTACTGATCACGTGGCTGATCATGCACTGATCACGTGACTGATCATGCACTGATCACGTGTCTGATCATGCACTGATCACGTGGCTATCATGCACTGCTCACTTGACTGATCATGCATGATCACGCAGCTACCATGTACTGGTCACATGACTGATCATGCACTGATCACGTGACTGATCATGCACTGATCACGTAGCTATCATGCACTACTCACGTGGCTGGTCATGCAATGATCATATAGCTACCATGTACAGGTCACGTGAATGATCATACACCCATCAGGTGACTGATCATGCACTGATCACGTGGCTCTCATGCACTGATCACGAGACTGATCATGCACTGATCACGTCTATATCATGCACTGATCACATGACTGCCATGCACTGATCACGTGGATGATCATACACTAATCATGTGAGATCATGCACTGATCACGTGGCTGATCATGCACTGATGCCGTGACTGAGCATGGACTGATCACATGACTATCATGTAGTGATCACGTGACTTAATGGCGCTGATCATGTGACTGATCATGCGCTGATCATGTTTGCTATCATACACTGATCATGTGCCTCTGGAGGCAATAAACAAAGAGCTGAGTAGGCACGAATCAAACAGTCAGCAGGCAATAATCATGGAACTCAGCTGTGAGGAATCATGCTGCTCAGCTGGCAATAATCAAGCAGCTGAGCAGGCAGGAATCATGCACAGCTGGCAATTGTCAAGCAGATGACAGGCAGAATCGTGCAGCTCAGCTGGCAATTGTCAAGCAGATGAGCAGACAGTAATCACATCAGCAGGCAGATCACGTGACTGAGCATGCACTGTTCACGTGGCTGATCATACACTGATCACGTGATGATCATGCACTGATCACTTGGATATCATGCACTGATCACGTGGCTGATCATACACTGTTCACGTGTCTGACCATGCACTGATCACGTGGCTGATCATACACTGCTCACGTAACTGATCATGCACTGATCACGTGGCTATCATGCACTGATCGTGGCTGAACATGCACTGTTCACGTGGCTGATCACACACCTGTCACGTGACATATCATGCACTGATCACGTGGCACTCATGCACTGATCACGTGGCTGATCATACTCTGCTCACGTAACTCATCATGCACATCACGTGGCTATCATGCACTGCTCACGTGGCTGTCATGGAATGATCACGTAGCCCATATACTGGTCACGTGACTGATCATGCAGATCACGTAAATGATCATGCACTGTTCACGTGACTGATCATGTACTGATCACGTGACTGATCATGCACTGATCACGTGGCTATCATGCACTGCTCACGTGGCTGATCATGCAACGATCACGTAGCAACCATGTACTGGTCACGTGACTGATCATGCACTGATCACGTAATTGATCCTGCACTGATCACGTGGCTCATCATGCACTGATCACGTGGCTGATCACACATGTATCACGTGACTGATCATGCACTGATCACGTGGCTCTCATGCACTGATCACGTGGCTGTCATGCACTGATCACGTGGATATCATGCACTGATCACGTGGCTGATCACACACGTATCACATGACTGATCATGCACTGATCACGTGGCTATCATGCACTGATCACGTGGCTATCATCATGCAGATCACGTGGCTGATCATGCACTGATCACGTGGCTGATCATGCACTGATCACGTGGCTGATCATGCACTGATCACGTGGCTATCATGCACTGATCACGTGGCTGATCATGCACTGATCATGTGATCATGCACTGATCACGTGACTGATCATGCACTGATCACGTGGCTGATCATGCACTGATCACGTGACTGATCATGCACTGATCACGTGACTGATCATGCACTGATCACGTGCCTGATCATGCACTGATCACGTGGCTGATCATGCACTGATCACGTGACTGATCATGCACTGATCACGTGACTGATCATGCACTGATCACGTGGCTATCATGCACTGATCACGTGGCTGATCATGCTGATCACGCAGCTATCATGCACTGATCACGTGACTGATCATGCACTGATCACGTGACTGATCATGCACTGATCACGTGGCTATCATGCACTATCACGTGGCTGATCATGCAATGATCATGCTACCATGTACAGGTCACGTGAATGATCATACACCATCAGGTGACTGATCATGCACTGATCACGTGGCTATCATGCACTGATCACGTGACTGATCATGCACTGATGCGTCTATATCATGCACTGATCACATGACTGCCCGTGCACTGATCACGTGGATGATCATATAATCACGTGACTGATCATGCACTGATCACGTGGCTGATCATGCACTGATACGTGACTGAGCATGGACTGATCACATGACTATCATGTAGTGATCACGTGATTAATGGCGCTGATCATGTGACTGATCATGCAGCTGATCATGTGCTATCATACACTGATCATGTGCCTCTGGAGGCAATAAACAAAGAGCTGAGTAGGCACGAATCAAACAGTCAGCAGGCAATAATCATGGAACTCAGGTGTGAGGAATCATGCTGCTCAGCTGGCAATAATCAAGCAGCTGAGCAGGCAGGAATTATGCAGCACAGCTGGCAATTGTCAAGCAGATGACAGGCGGGAATCGTGCAGCTCAGCTGGCAATTGTCAAGCAGATGAGCAGACAATCACGCAGCTCAGCAGGCCCAGATCACGTGACTGAGCATGCACTGTTCACGTGGCTGATCATGCACTGATCACGTGACTGATCATGCACTGATCACGGATATCATGCACTGATCACGTGGCTGATCATACACTGATCACGTGTCTGATCATGCACTGATCACGTGGCTGATCACACTATCACGTGACTGATCATGCACTGATCACGTGGCTGATCATGCACTGATCACGTGGCTATCATGCACTGATCACGTGGCTGATCATGCACTGATCACGTGCTACCATGCTGACGTGACTGATCATGCACTGATCACGTGTTGATCATGCACTGATCATGTGGCTGATCATGCACTGATCACGTGGCTGATCATACTGATCACGTGACTGATCATGCACTGATCACGTGACTGATCATGCACTGATCACGTGGCTATCATGCACTGATCACGTGGCTGATCATGCACTGATCACGTGCCTGATCATGCACTGATCATCATGCACTGATCACGTGACTGATCATGCACTGATCACGTGACTGATCATGCACTGATCACGTGGCTATCATGCACTGCTCACGTGGCTGATCATGCATGATCACAGCTACCATGTACTGGTCACATGACTGATCATGCACTGATCACGTGACTGATCATGCACTGATCACGTGGCTATCATGCACTACTCACGTGGCTGATCATGCAATGATCATGTAGCTACCATGTACAGGTCACGTGAATGATCATACACCCATCAGGTGACTGATCATGCACTGATCACGTGGCTATCATGCACTGATCACGAGACTGATCATGCACTGATCACGTCTATATCATGCACTGATCACATGACTGCCATGCACTGATCACGTGGATGATCATACACTAATCTTGTGACAGATCATGCACTGATCACGTGGCTGATCATGCACTGATACCGTGACTGAGCATGGACTGATCACATGACTATCATGTAGTGATCACGTGACTTAATGGCGCTGATCATGTGACTGATCATGCGCTGATCATGTTTGCTATCATACACTGATCATGTGCCTCTGGAGGCAATAAACAAAGAGCTGAGTAGGCACGAATCAAACAGTCAGCAGGCAATAATCATGGAACTCAGGTGTGAGGAATCATGCTGCTCAGCTGGCAATAATCAAGCAGCTGAGCAGGCAGGAATTACGCAGCACAGCTGGCAATTGTCAAGCAGATGACAGGCAGGAATCGTGCAGCTCAGCTGGCAATTGTCAAGCAGATGAGCAGACAGTAATCACGCAGCTCAGCAGGCCCTGATCACGTGACTGAGCATGCACTGTTCACGTGGCTGATCATACACTGATCACGTGATGATCATGCACTGATCACGTGGATATCATGCACTGATCACGTGGCTGATCATACACTGTTCACGTGTCTGACCATGCACTGATCACGTGGCTGATCATACACTGCTCACGTAACTGATCATGCACTGATCACGTGGCTATCATGCACTGATCACGTGGCTGAACATGCACTGTTCACGTGGCTGATCACACACTGTCACGTGACATATCATGCACTGATCACGTGGCACTCATGCACTGATCACGTGGCTGATCATACTGCTCACGTAACTCATGCACATCACGTGGCTATCATGCACTGCTCACGTGGCTGTCATGGAATGATCACGTAGCTACCATATACTGGTCACGTGACTGATCATGCACTGATCACGTAAATGATCATGCACTGTTCACGTGACTGATCATGCACTGATCACGTGACTGATCATGCACTGATCACGTGGCTATCATGCACTGCTCACGTGGCTGATCATGCACGATCACGTGCAACCATGTACTGGTCACGTGACTGATCATGCACTGATCACGTTGATCATGCACTGATCACGTGGCTGATCATGCACTGATCACGTGGCTGATCACACATGTATCACGTGACTGATCATGCACTGATCACGTGGCTCATGCACTGATCACGTGGCTGATCATGCACTGATCACGTGGATATCATGCACTGATCACGTGGCTGATCACACACTATCACGTGACTGATCATGCACTGATCACGTGGCTATCATGCACTGATCACGTGGCTATCATGCACTGATCACGTGGCTGATCATGCAATGATCACGTAGCTACCATGTACTGATCACGTGACTGATCATGCACTGATCACGTGATCATGCACTGATCACGTGGCTGATCATGCACTGATCACGTGGCTGATCATGCACTGATCACGTGACTGATCATGCACTGATCACGTGACTGATCATGCACTGATCACGTGGCTATCATGCACTGATCACGTGGCTGATCATGCACACTGATCACGTGCCTGATCATGCACTGATCACGTGGCTGATCATGCACTGATCACGTGACTGATCATGCACTGATCACGTGTCTGATCATGCACTGATCACGTGGCTATCATGCACTGCTCACGTGGCTGATCATGCATGATCACGCATCATGTACTGGTCACATGACTGATCATGCACTGATCACGTGACTGATCATGCAGTGATCACGTGGCTATCATGCACTACTCACGTGGCTGATCATGCAATGATCATGTAGCTACCATGTACAGGTCACGTGAATGATCATACACCCATCAGGTGACTGATCATGCACTGATCACGTGGCTATCATGCACTGATCACGGACTGATCATGCACTGATCACGTCTATATCATGCACTGATCACATGACTGCCCATGCACTGATCACGTGGATGATCATACACTAATCATGTGACAGATCATGCACTGATCACGTGGCTGATCATGCACTGATACCGTGACTGAGCATGGACTGATCACATGACTATCATGTAGTGATCACGTGACTTAATGGCGCTGATCATGTGACTGATCATGCGCTGATCATGTTTGCTATCATACACTGATCATGTGCCTCTGGAGGCAATAAACAAAGAGCTGAGTAGGCACGAATCAAACAGTCAGCAGGCAATAATCATGGAACTCAGGTGTGAGGAATCATGCTGCTCAGCTGGCAATAATCAAGCAGCTGAGCAGGCAGGAATTACGCAGCACAGCTGGCAATTGTCAAGCAGATGACAGGCAGGAATCGTGCAGCTCAGCTGGCAATTGTCAAGCAGATGAGCAGACAGTAATCACGCAGCTCAGCAGGCCCAGATCACGTGACTGAGCATGCACTGTTCACGTGGCTGATCATACACTGATCACGTGATGATCATGCACTGATCACTTGGATATCATGCACTGATCACGTGGCTGATCATACACTGTTCACGTGTCTGACCATGCACTGATCACGTGGCTGATCATACACTGCTCACGTAACTGATCATGCACTGATCACGTGGCTATCATGCACTGATCACGTGGCTGAACATGCACTGTTCACGTGGCTGATCACACACTGTCACGTGACATATCATGCACTGATCACGTGGCACTCATGCACTGATCACGTGGCTGATCATACTCTGCTCACGCTCATGCACATCACGTGGCTATCATGCACTGCTCACGTCATGGAATGATCACGTAGCAACCATATACTGGTCACGTGACTGATCATGCACTGATCACGTAAATGATCATGCACTGTTCACGTGACTGATCATGTACTGATCACGTGACTGATCATGCACTGATCACGTGGCTATCATGCTCTGCTCTGGCTGATCATGCACGATCACGTAGCAACCATGTACTGGTCACGTGACTGATCATGCACTGATCACGTGATCATGCACTGATCACGTGGCTCATCATGCACTGATCACGTGGCTGATCATCACATATCACGTGACTGATCATGCACTGATCACGTGGCTCATGCACTGATCACGTGGCTGTCATGCACTGATCACGTGGATATCATGCACTGATCACGTGGCTGATCATGATCACATGACTGATCATGCACTGATCACGTGGCTATCATGCACTGATCACGTGGCTATCATGCACTGATCACGTGGCTGATCATGCACTGATCACGTGCTGCACTGATCACGTGACTGATCATGCACTGATCACGTGGCTGATCATGCACTGATCACGTGGCTGATCATGCACTGATCACGTGGCTGATCATGCACTGATCACGTGACTGATCATGCACTGATCACGTGGCTGATCATGCACTGATCACGTGCCTGATCATGCACTGATCACGTGGCTGATCATGCACTGATCACGTGACTGATCATGCACTGATCACGTGACTGATCATGCACTGATCACGTGGCTATCATGCACTGATCACGTGGCTGATCATGCACTGATCACGCAGCTACCATGTACTGGTCACATGACTGATCATGCACTGATCACGTGACTGATCATGCACTGATCACGTGGCTATCATGCACTACTCACGTGGCTGATCATGCAATGATCATGTAGCTACCATGTACAGGTCACGTGAATGATCATACACCCATCAGGTGACTGATCATGCACTGATCACGTGGCTATCATGCACTGATCACGTGACTGATCATGCACTGATCACGTCTATATCATGCACTGATCACATGACTGCCATGCACTGATCACGTGGATGATCATACACTAATCATGTGACAGATCATGCACTGATCACGTGGCTGATCATGCACTGATACCGTGACTGAGCATGGACTGATCACATGACTATCATGTAGTGATCACGTGACTTAATGGCGCTGATCATGTGACTGATCATGCGCTGATCATGTTTGCTATCATACACTGATCATGTGCCTCTGGAGGCAATAAACAAAGAGCTGAGTAGGCACGAATCAAACAGTCAGCAGGCAATAATCATGGAACTCAGCTGTGAGGAATCATGCTGCTCAGCTGGCAATAATCAAGCAGCTGAGCAGGCAGGAATTACGCAGCACAGCTGGCAATTGTCAAGCAGATGACAGGCAGGAATCGTGCAGCTCAGCTGGCAATTGTCAAGCAGATGAGCAGACAGTAATCACGCAGCTCAGCAGGCCCAGATCACGTGACTGAGCATGCACTGTTCACGTGGCTGATCATACACTGATCACGTGATGATCATGCACTGATCACTTGGATATCATGCACTGATCACGTGGCTGATCATACACTGTTCACGTGTCTGACCATGCACTGATCACGTGGCTGATCATACACTGCTCACGTAACTGATCATGCACTGATCACGTGGCTATCATGCACTGATCACGTGGCTGAACATGCACTGTTCACGTGGCTGATCACACACCTGTCACGTGACATATCATGCACTGATCACGTGGCACTCATGCACTGATCACGTGGCTGATCATACTCTGCTCACGTAACTCATGCACACATCACGTGGCTATCATGCACTGCTCACGTGGCTGATCATGGAATGATCACGTAGCTACCATATACTGGTCACGTGACTGATCATGCACTGATCACGTAAATGATCATGCACTGTTCACGTGACTGATCATGTACTGATCACGTGACTGATCATGCACTGATCACGTGGCTATCATGCACTGCTCACGTGGCTGATCATGCAACGATCACGTAGCAACCATGTACTGGTCACGTGACTGATCATGCACTGATCACGTAATTGATCATGCACTGATCACGTGGCTCATCATGCACTGATCACGTGGCTGATCACATGTATCACGTGACTGATCATGCACTGATCACGTGGCTCTCATGCACTGATCACGTGGCTGTCATGCACTGATCACGTGGATATCATGCACTGATCACGTGGCTGATCACACACGTATCACATGACTGATCATGCACTGATCACGTGGCTATCATGCACTGATCACGTGGCTGATCATGCACTGATCACGTGGCTGATCATGCAATGATCACGTAGCTATCATGCACTGATCACGTGACTGATCATGCACTGACGTGACTGATCATGCACTGATCACGTGGCTGATCATGCACTGATCACGTGGCTGATCATGCACTGATCACGTGACTGATCATGCACTGATCACGTGACTGATCATGCACTGATCACGTGGCTGATCATGCACTGATCACGGCTGATCATGCACTGATCACGTGGCTGATCATGCACTGATCACGTGGCTGATCATGCACTGATCACGTGACTGATCATGCACTGATCACGTGGCTGATCATGCACTGATCACGTGGCTGATCATGCACTGATCACGTGGCTGATCATGCATGATCACGCTATCATGCACTGATCACGTGACTGATCATGCACTGATCACGTGGCTATCATGCACTGATCACGTGGCTGATCATGCACTGATCACGTGGCTGATCATGCACTGATCACGTGCTGATCATGCACTGTCACGTGACTGATCATGCACTGATCACGTGGCTGATCATGCACTGATCACGTGGCTATCATGCACTGATCACGTGACTGATCATGCACTGATCACGTAGCTATCATGCACTGATCACGTGGCTGATCATGCACTGATCACGTGGCTGATCATGCACTGATCACGTGGCTGATCATGCACTGATCACGTGACTGATCATGCACTGATCACGTGACTGATCATGCACTGATCACGTGACTGATCATGCACTGATCACGTGCTGATCATGCACTGATCACGTGGCTGATCATGCACTGATCACGTGACTGATCATGCACTGATCACGTGACTGATCATGCACTGATCACGTGGCTATCATGCACTGATCACGTGGCTGATCATGCATGATCACGCAGCTACCATGTACTGGTCACATGACTGATCATGCACTGATCACGTGACTGATCATGCACTGATCACGTGGCTATCATGCACTACTCACGTGGCTGATCATGCAATGATCATGTAGCTACCATGTACAGGTCACGTGAATGATCATACACATCAGGTGACTGATCATGCACTGATCACGTGGCTATCATGCACTGATCACGTGACTGATCATGCACTGATCACGTCTATATCATGCACTGATCACATGACTGCCCATGCACTGATCACGTGGATGATCATACACTAATCATGTGACAGATCATGCACTGATCACGTGGCTGATCATGCACTGATACCGTGACTGAGCATGGACTGATCACATGACTATCATGTAGTGATCACGTGACTTAATGGCGCTGATCATGTGACTGATCATGCGCTGATCATGTTTGCTATCATACACTGATCATGTGCCTCTGGAGGCAATAAACAAAGAGCTGAGTAGGCACGAATCAAACAGTCAGCAGGCAATAATCATGGAACTCAGGTGTGAGGAATCATGCTGCTCAGCTGGCAATAATCAAGCAGCTGAGCAGGCAGGAATTACGCAGCACAGCTGGCAATTGTCAAGCAGATGACAGGCAGGAATCGTGCAGCTCAGCTGGCAATTGTCAAGCAGATGAGCAGACAGTAATCACGCAGCTCAGCAGGCCCTGATCACGTGACTGAGCATGCACTGTTCACGTGGCTGATCATACACTGATCACGTGATGATCATGCACTGATCACTTGGATATCATGCACTGATCACGTGGCTGATCATACACTGTTCACGTCTCTGACCATGCACTGATCACGTGGCTGATCATACACTGCTCACGTAACTGATCATGCACTGATCACGTGGTATCATGCACTGATCACGTGGCTGAACATGCACTGTTCACGTGGCTGATCACACACCTGTCACGTGACATATCATGCACTGATCTCGTGGCACTCATGCACTGATCACGTGGCTGATCATACTCTGCTCACGTAACTCATGCACACATCACGTGGCTATCATGCACTGCTCACGTGGCTGTCATGGAATGATCACGTAGCAACCATATACTGGTCACGTGACTGATCATGCACTGATCACGTAAATGATCATGCACTGTTCACGTGACTGATCATGCACTGATCACGTGACTGATCATGCACTGATCACGTGGCTATCATGCACTGCTCACGTGGCTGATCATGCAACGATCACGTAGCAACCATGTACTGGTCACGTGACTGATCATGCACTGATCACGTAATGATCCTGCACTGATCACGTGGCTCATCATGCACTGATCACGTGGCTGATCACACATGTATCACGTGACTGATCATGCACTGATCACGTGGCTATCATGCACTGATCACGTGGCTGTCATGCACTGATCACGTGGATATCATGCACTGATCACGTGGCTGATCACACACTCACATGACTGATCATGCACTGATCACGTGGCTATCATGCACTGATCACGTGGCTATCATGCACTGATCACGTGGCTGATCATGCAATGATCACGTGGCTACCATGTACTGGTCACGTGACTGATCATGCACTGATCACGTTGATCATGCACTGATCATGTGGCATCATGCACTGATCACGTGGCTGATCATGCACTGATCACGTACTGATCATGCACTGATCACGTGACTGATCATGCACTGATCACGTGGCTGATCATGCACTGATCACGTGGCTGATCATGCACTGATCACGTGGCTGATCATGCACTGATCACGTGACTGATCATGCACTGATCACGTGGCTATCATGCACTGCTCACGTGGCTGATCATGCATGATCACGTGCTACCATGCTGGTCACATGACTGATCATGCACTGATCACGTGACTGATCATGCACTGATCACGTGGCTATCATGCACTACTCACGTGGCTGATCATGCAATGCATGTAGCTACCATGTACAGGTCACGTGAATGATCATACACCCATCAGGTGACTGATCATGCACTGATCACGTGGCTATCATGCACTGATCACGTGACTGATCATGCACTGATCACGTCTATATCATGCACTGATCACATGACTGCCCATGCACTGATCACGTGGATGATCATACACTAATCATGTGACAGATCATGCACTGATCACGTGGCTGATCATGCACTGATACCGTGACTGAGCATGGACTGATCACATGACTATCATGTAGTGATCACGTGACTTAATGGCGCTGATCATGTGACTGATCATGCGCTGATCATGTTTGCTATCATACACTGATCATGTGCCTCTGGAGGCAATAAACAAAGAGCTGAGTAGGCACGAATCAAACAGTCAGCAGGCAATAATCATGGAACTCAGGTGTGAGGAATCATGCTGCTCAGCTGGCAATAATCAAGCAGCTGAGCAGGCAGGAATTACGCAGCACAGCTGGCAATTGTCAAGCAGATGACAGGCAGGAATCGTGCAGCTCAGCTGGCAATTGTCAAGCAGATGAGCAGACAGTAATCACGCAGCTCAGCAGGCCCAGATCACGTGACTGAGCATGCACTGTTCACGTGGCTGATCATACACTGATCACGTGATGATCATGCACTGATCACTTGGATATCATGCACTGATCACGTGGCTGATCATACACTGTTCACGTGTCTGACCATGCACTGATCACGTGGCTGATCATACACTGCTCACGTAACTGATCATGCACTGATCACGTGGCTATCATGCACTGATCACGTGGCTGAACATGCACTGTTCACGTGGCTGATCACACACCTGTCACGTGACATATCATGCACTGATCACGTGGCACTCATGCACTGATCACGTGGCTGATCATACTCTGCTCACGTGACTCATGCACACATCACGTGGCTATCATGCACTGCTCACGTGGCTGATCATGGAATGATCACGTAGCAACCATATACTGGTCACGTGACTGATCATGCACTGATCACGTAAATGATCATGCACTGATCACGTGACTGATCATGCACTGATCACGTGGCTGATCATGCACTGATCACGTGGCTATCATGCACTGATCACGTGGCTGATCATGCACGATCACGTAGCTATCATGCACTGATCACGTGGCTGATCATGCACTGATCACGTGATTGATCATGCACTGATCACGTGGCTATCATGCACTGATCACGGCTGATCATGCATGATCACGTGACTGATCATGCACTGATCCCGTGGCTGCTCATGCACTGATCACGTGGCTGATCATGCACTGATCACGTGGCTATCATGCACTGATCACGTGGCTGATCACACACGATCACGTGGCTGATCATGCACTGATCACGTAGCTATCATGCACTGATCACGTGGCTATCATGCACTGATCACGTGGCTGATCATGCACTGATCACGTGACTATCATGCACTGATCACGTGACTGATCATGCACTGATCACGTGGCTGATCATGCACTGATCACGTGGCTGATCATGCACTGATCACGTGGCTGATCATGCACTGATCACATGACTGATCATGCACTGATCACGTGACTGATCATGCACTGATCACGTGGCTATCATGCACTGATCACGTGGCTGATGCACTGATCACGTGCTGATCATGCACTGATCACGTGGCTGATCATGCACTGATCACGTGACTGATCATGCACTGATCACGTGTTGATCATGCACTGATCACGTGGCTGATCATGCACTGATCACGTGGCTGATCATGCACTGATCACGGCTTCATGCACTGATCACGTGGCTGATCATGCACTGATCACGTGACTGATCATGCACTGATCACGTGGCTATCATGCACTGATCACGTGGCTGATCATGCACTGATCACATACATGTGCTGTCACGTGACTGATCATGCACTGATCACGTAACTGATCATGCACTGATCACGTGGCTATCATGCACTGATCACGTGGCTGATCATGCACTGATCACGTGGCTATCATGCACTGATCACGTGACTGATCATGCACTGATCACGTGGCTGATCATGCACTGATCACGTGGCTGATCATGCACTGATCACGTGGCTGATCATACTGATCACGTGACTGATCATGCACTGATCACGTAACTGATCATGCACTGATCACGTGGCTGATCATGCACTGATCACGTGACTGATCATGCACTGATCACGTCTGATCATGCACTGATCACGTGGCTATCATGCACTGATCACGTGGCTGATCATGCATGATCACGCAGCTACCATGTACTGGTCACATGACTGATCATGCACTGATCACGTGACTGATCATGCACTGATCACGTGGCTATCATGCACTACTCACGTGGCTGATCATGCAATGATCATGTAGCTACCATGTACAGGTCACGTGAATGATCATACACTGATCAGGTGACTGATCATGCACTGATCACGTGGCTATCATGCACTGATCACGTGACTGATCATGCACTGATCACGTCTATATCATGCACTGATCACATGACTGCCCATGCACTGATCACGTGGATGATCATACACTAATCACGTGACAGATCATGCACTGATCACGTGGCTGATCATGCACTGATACCGTGACTGATCATGGACTGATCACATGACTATCATGTACTGATCACGTGACTTCATGGCACTGATCATGTGACTGATCATGCGCTGATCATGTTTGCTATCATGCACTGATCATGTGCCTCTTGAGGCAATAAACAAAGAGCTGAGTAGGTACGAATCAAACAGTCAGCAGGCAATAATCATGTAACTCAGGTGTGAGGAATCATGCTGCTCAGCTGGCAATAATCAAGCAGCTGAGCAGGCAGGAATTACGCAGCACAGCTGGCAATTGTCAAGCAGATGACAGGCAGGAATCGTGCAGCTCAGCTGGCAATTGTCACGCAGATGATCAGACAGTAATCACGCAGCTCAGCAGGCCCAGATCACGTGACTGATCACACACTGTTCACGTGGCTGATCATGCACTGATCACGTGGTGATCATGCACTGATCACTGGCTATCATGCACTGATCACGTGGCTGATCATACACTGTTCACGTGTCTGACCATGCACTGATCACGTGGCTGATCATACACTGCTCACGTAACTGATCATGCACTGATCACGTGGCTATCATGCACTGATCACGTGGCTGATCATGCACTGTTCACGTGGCTGATCACACACCTGTCACGTGACATATCATGCACTGATCACGTGGCACTCATGCACTGATCACGTGGCTGATCATACACTGATCACGCATAACTGCATGCACACATCACGTGGCTATCATGCACTGCTCACGTGGCTGCGTCATGGAATGATCACGTGCAACCATATACTGGTAACGTGACTGATCATGCACTGATCACGTAAATGATCATGCACTGTTCACGTGACTGATCATGCACTGATCACGTGACTGATCATGCACTGATCACGTGGCTATCATGCACTGATCACGTGGCTGATCATGCACGATCACGTAGCAACCATGTACTGGTCACGTGACTGATCATGCACTGATCACGTAATTGATCATGCACTGATCACGTGGCTCATCATGCACTGATCACGTGGCTGATCACACATGTATCACGTGACTGATCATGCACTGATCACGTGGCTCTCATGCACTGATCACGTGGCTGTCATGCACTGATCACGTGGATATCATGCACTGATCACGTGGCTGATCACACTGTATCACATGACTGATCATGCACTGATCACGTGGCTATCATGCACTGATCACGTGGCTATCATGCACTGATCACGTGGCTGATCATGCAATGATCACGTAGCTACCATGTACTGGTCACGTGACTGATCATGCACTGATCACGTAATTGATCATGCACTGATCACGTGGCTGATCATGCACTGATCACGTGGCTGATCATGCACTGATCACGTAACTGATCATGCACTGATCACGTGACTGATCATGCACTGATCACGTGGCTGTCATGCACTGATCACGTGGCTGATCATGCACTGATCACGTGCTGATCATGCACTGATCACGTGACTGATCATGCACTGATCACGTGGCTATCATGCACTGTCTCACGTGGCTGATCATGCATGATCACGCAGCTACCATGTACTGGTCACATGACTGATCATGCACTGATCACGTGACTGATCATGCGTCACGTGGCTATCATGCACTACTCACGTGGCTGATCATGCAATGATCATGTAGCTACCATGTACAGGTCACGTGAATGATCATACACCCATCAGGTGACTGATCATGCACTGATCACGTGGCTATCATGCACTGATCACGTGACTGATCATGCACTGATCACGTCTATATCATGCACTGATCACATGACTGCCCATGCACTGATCACGTGGATGATCATACACTAATCATGTGACAGATCATGCACTGATCACGTGGCTGATCATGCACTGATACCGTGACTGAGCATGGACTGATCACATGACTATCATGTAGTGATCACGTGACTTAATGGCGCTGATCATGTGACTGATCATGCGCTGATCATGTTTGCTATCATACACTGATCATGTGCCTCTGGAGGCAATAAACAAAGAGCTGAGTAGGCACGAATCAAACAGTCAGCAGGCAATAATCATGGAACTCAGGTGTGAGGAATCATGCTGCTCAGCTGGCAATAATCAAGCAGCTGAGCAGGCAGGAATTACGCAGCACAGCTGGCAATTGTCAAGCAGATGACAGGCAGGAATCGTGCAGCTCAGCTGGCAATTGTCAAGCAGATGAGCAGACAGTAATCACGCAGCTCAGCAGGCCCAGATCACGTGACTGAGCATGCACTGTTCACGTGGCTGATCATACACTGATCACGTGATGATCATGCACTGATCACGTGGATATCATGCACTGATCACGTGGCTGATCATACACTGCTCACGTAACTGATCATGCACTGATCACGTGGCTATCATGCACTGATCACGTGGCTGATCATGCACTGTTCACGTGGCTGATCACACACCTGTCACGTGACATATCATGCACTGATCACGTGGCACTCATGCACTGATCACGTGGCTGATCATACTGCTCACGTAACTCATGCACACATCACGTGGCTATCATGCACTGCTCACGTGGCTGTCATGGAATGATCACGTAGCAACCATATACTGGTCACGTGACTGATCATGCACTGATCACGTAAATGATCATGCACTGTTCGCGTGACTGATCATGTACTGATCACGTGACTGATCATGCACTGATCACGTGGCTATCATGCACTGCTCACGTGGCTGATCATGCACTGCGATCACAGCAACCATGTACTGGTCACGTGACTGATCATGCACTGATCACGTAATTGATCATGCACTGATCACGTGGCTCATCATGCACTGATCACGTGGCTGATCACACATGTATCACGTGACTGATCATGCACTGATCACGTGGCTATCATGCACTGATCACGTGGCTGTCATGCACTGATCACGTGGATATCATGCACTGATCACGTGGCTGATCACACACTATCACATGACTGATCATGCACTGATCACGTGGCTATCATGCACTGATCACGTGGCTATCATGCACTGATCACGTGGCTGATCATGCAATGATCACGTAGCTACCATGTACTGGTCACGTGACTGATCATGCACTGATCACGTAATTGATCATGCACTGATCACGTGGCTGATCATGCACTGATCACGTGGCTGATCATGCACTGATCACAACTGATCATGCACTGATCACGTGACTGATCATGCACTGATCACGTGGCTATCATGCACTGATCACGTGGCTGATCATGCACTGATCACGTGCCTGATCATGCACTGATCACGGGCTGATCATGCACTGATCACGTGACTGATCATGCACTGATCACGTGGCTGATCATGCACTGATCACGTGGCTATCATGCACTGATCACGTGGCTGATCATGCATGATCACGCAGCTACCATGTACTGATCACATGACTGATCATGCACTGATCACGGACTGATCATGCACTGATCACGTGGCTATCATGCACTTCACGTGGCTGATCATGCAATGATCACGTGGCTACCATGTACTGGTCACGTGATGATCATGCACACCCATCACGTGACTGATCATGCACTGATCACGTGGCTGATCATGCACTGATCACGTGGCTGATCATGCACTGATCACGTGGCTATCATGCACTGATCACGTGACTGATCATGCACTGA
Organism: Bos javanicus; assembly: GCF_032452875.1. NCBI lineage: Eukaryota > Metazoa > Chordata > Mammalia > Artiodactyla > Bovidae > Bos > Bos javanicus. The sequence goes on from NW_026894952.1 coordinate 25,909, forward strand.
TCACGGTGATCATACACTGATCACGTGGCTGATCATGCACTGATCACGTGGCTGATCATGCACTGATCACGTGACTGATCATGCACTGATCACGTGGCTGATCATGCACTGATCACGTGGCTGATAATGCGCTGATCATGTGACTGATCATGCACTGATCACGTGGCTGATCATGCACTGATCGTGGCTATCATGCACTGATCACGTGGCTGATCATGCATGATCACGCAGCTACCATGCACTGGTCACGTGACTGATCATGCACTGATCACGTGGCTGATCATGCACTGATCACGTGGCTACCATGCACTGATCACGTGGCTGATCATGCACTGATCACGTAGCTATCATGCACTGATCACGTGACTGATCATGCACTGATCAGTGACTGATCATGCACTGATCACGTGGCTGATCATGCACTGATCACGTGACTGATCATGCACTGATCACGTGGCTATCATGCACTGATCACGTGACTGATCATGCACTGATCACGTGGCTGATCATGCACTGATCACGTGACTGATCATGCACTGATCACGTGGCTGATCATGCCATGATCACGGGCTACCATGTCTGGTCACATGACTGATCATGCACTGATCACGTGACTGATCATGCAGTGATCACGTGGCTATCATGCACTACTCACGTGGCTGATCATGCAATGATCACGTGGCTACCATGCACTGGTCACGTGACTGATCATACACCCATCACGTGACTGATCATGCACTGATCACGTGGCTATCATGCACTGATCACGTGACTGATCATGCACTGATCACGTCTATATCATGCACTGATCACATGACTGATCATGCACTGATCACGTGGATGATCATGCACTAATCTCGTGACAGATCATGCACTGATCACGTGGCTGATCATGCACTGATACCGTGACTGAGCATGGACTGATCACATGACTATCATGTAGTGATCACGTGACTTAATGGCGCTGATCATGTGACTGATCATGCGCTGATCATGTTTGCTATCATACACTGATCATGTGCCTCTGGAGGCAATAAACAAAGAGCTGAGTAGGCACGAATCAAACAGTCAGCAGGCAATAATCATGGAACTCAGGTGTGAGGAATCATGCTGCTCAGCTGGCAATAATCAAGCAGCTGAGCAGGCAGGAATTACGCAGCACAGCTGGCAATTGTCAAGCAGATGACAGGCAGGAATCGTGCAGCTCAGCTGGCAATTGTCAAGCAGATGAGCAGACAGTAATCACGCAGCTCAGCAGGCCCAGATCACGTGACTGAGCATGCACTGTTCACGTGGCTGATCATACACTGATCACGTGATGATCATGCACTGATCACGTGGATATCATGCTGATCACGTGGCTGATCATACACTGCTCACGTAACTGATCATGCACTGATCACGTGGCTATCATGCACTGATCACGTGGCTGATCATGCACTGTCACGTGGCTGATCACACACTGTCACGTGACATATCATGCACTGATCACGTGGCACTCATGCACTGATCACGTGGCTGATCATACTCTGCTCACGTAACTCATGCACACATCACGTGGCTATCATGCACTGCTCACGTGGCTGATCATGGAATGATCACGTAGCAACCATATACTGGTACGTGACTGATCATGCAAAGATCACGTAAATGATCATGCACTGATCACGTGACTGATCATGTACTGATCACGTGACTGATCATGCACTGATCACGTGGCTATCATGCACTGCTCACGTGGCTGATCATGCAACGATCACGTAGCAACCATGTACTGGTCACGTGACTGATCATGCACTGATCACGTAATTGATCCGCACTGATCACGTGGCTCATCATGCACTGATCACGTGGCTGATCACACATGATCACGTGACTGATCATGCACTGATCACGTGGCTATCATGCACTGATCACGTGGCTGATCATGCACTGATCACGTGGCTATCATGCACTGATCACGTGGCTGATCATGCACTGATCCGTGCTATCATGCACTGATCACGTGACTGATCATGCACTGATCACGTAATTGATCATGCACTGATCACGTGGCTGATCATGCACTGATCACGTGGCTGATCATGCACTGATCACGTGGCTGATCATGCACTGATCACGTGACTGATCATGCACTGATCACGTGGCTATCATGCACTGATCACGTGGCTGATCATGCACTGATCACGTGACTGATCATGCACTGATCACGTGACTGATCATGCACTGATCACGTGGCTATCATGCACTGATCACGTGGCTGATCATGCCATGATCACGCAGCTACCATGTACTGGTCACATGACTGATCATGCACTGATCACGTAACTGATCATGCACTGATCACGTGGCTATCATGCACTGATCACGTGGCTGATCATGCAATGATCATGTAGCTACCATGTACAGGTCACGTGAATGATCATACACCCATCACGTGACTGATCATGCACTGATCACGTGGCTATCATGCACTGATCACGAGACTGATCATGCACTGATCACGTCTATATCATGCACTGATCACATGACTGCCCATGCACTGATCACGTGGATGATCATACACTAATCATGTGACAGATCATGCACTGATCACGTGGCTGATCATGCACTGATACCGTGACTGAGCATGGACTGATCACATGACTATCATGTAGTGATCACGTGACTTAATGGCGCTGATCATGTGACTGATCATGCGCTGATCATGTTTGCTATCATACACTGATCATGTGCCTCTGGAGGCAATAAACAAAGAGCTGAGTAGGCACGAATCAAACAGTCAGCAGGCAATAATCATGGAACTCAGGTGAGGAATCATGCTGCTCAGCTGGCAATAATCAAGCAGCTGAACAGGCAGGAATTACCCAGCACAGCTGGCAATTGTCAAGCAGATGACAGGCAGGAATCGTGCAGCTCAGCTGGCAATTGTCAAGCAGATGAGCAGACAGTAATCACGCAGCTCAGCAGGCCCAGATCACGTGACTGAGCATGCACTGTTCACGTGGCTGATCATACACTGATCACGTGATGATCATGCACTGATCACTTGGATATCATGCACTGATCACGTGGCTGATCATACACTGTTCACGTGTCTGACCATGCACTGATCACGTGGCTGATCATACACTGCTCACGTAACTGATCATGCACTGATCACGTGGCTATCATGCACTGATCACGTGGCTGATCATGCACTGTTCACGTGGCTGATCACACACCTGTCACGTGACATATCATGCACTGATCACGTGGCACTCATGCACTGATCTGGCTGATCATACTCTGCTCACGTAACTCATGCACACATCACGTGGCTATCATGCACTGCTCACGTGGCGTCATGCACTGATCACGTGGCTACCATATACTGATCACGTGACTGATCATGCACTGATCACGTAAATGATCATGCACTGATCACGTGACTGATCATGCACTGATCACGTGACTGATCATGCACTGATCACGTGGCTATCATGCACTGCTCACGTGGCTGATCATGCACGATCACGTAGCAACCATGTACTGGTCACGTGACTGATCATGCACTGATCACGTGATCCTGCACTGATCACGTGGCTCATCATGCACTGATCACGTGGCTGATCACACATGTATCACGTGACTGATCATGCACTGATCCGTGGCTCTCATGCACTGATCACGTGGCTGTCATGCACTGATCACGTGGATATCATGCACTGATCACGTGGCTGATCATCACGTATCACATGACTGATCATGCACTGATCACGTGGCTATCATGCACTGATCACGTGGCTATCATGCACTGATCACGTGGCTGATCATGCAATGATCACGTGGCTACCATGTACTGGTCACGTGACTGATCATGCACTGATCACGTAATTGATCATGCACTGATCACGTGGCTGATCATGCACTGATCACGTGGCTGATCATGCACTGATCACAGCTGATCATGCACTGATCACGTGACTGATCATGCACTGATCACGTGGCTGATCATGCACTGATCACGTGGCTGATCATGCACTGATCACGTGACTGATCATGCACTGATCACGTGTCTGATCATGCACTGATCACGTGGCTATCATGCACTATCACGTGCTGATCATGCATGATCACGCAGCTACCATGTACTGTCACATGACTGATCATGCACTGATCACATGACTGACATGCACTGATCACGTGGCTATCATGAACTACTCACGTGGCTGATCATGCAATGATCATGTACTCCATGCAGGTCACGTGACTGATCATACACCCATCGGTGACTGATCATGCACTGATCACGTGGCTATCATGCACTGATCAAGACTGATCATGCACTGTTCACGTCTATATCATGAACTGATCACATGACTGCCCGTGCACTGATCACGTGATGATCATACACTAATCTTGTGACAGATCATGCACTGATCACGTGGCTGATCATGCACTGATACCGTGACTGAGCATGGACTGATCACATGACTATCATGTAGTGATCACGTGACTTAATGGCGCTGATCATGTGACTGATCATGCGCTGATCATGTTTGCTATCATACACTGATCATGTGCCTCTGGAGGCAATAAACAAAGAGCTGAGTAGGCACGAATCAAACAGTCAGCAGGCAATAATCATGGAACTCAGGTGTGAGGAATCATGCTGCTCAGCTGGCAATAATCAAGCAGCTGAGCAGGCAGGAATACACAGCACAGCTGGCAATTGTCAAGCAGATGACAGGCAGGAATCGTGCAGCTCAGCTGGCAATTGTCAAGCAGATGAGCAGACAGTAATCACGCAGCTCAGCAGGCCCAGATCACGTGACTGAGCATGCACTGTTCACGTGGCTGATCATACACTGATCACGTGATGATCATGCACTGATCACTTGGATATCATGCACTGATCACGTGGCTGATCATACACTGATCACGTAACTGATCATGCACTGATCACGTGGCTATCATGCACTGATCACGTGGCTGATCATGCACTGATCACGTGGCTGATCACACACTGTCACGTGACATATCATGCACTGATCACGTGGCACTCATGCACTGATCACGTGGCTGATCATGCACTGCTCACGTAACTCATGCACACATCACGTGGCTATCATGCACTGCTCACGTGGCTGATCATGGAATGATCACGTAGCAACATATACTGGTACGTGACTGATCATGCAAAGATCACGTAAATGATCATGCACTGTTCACGTGACTGATCATGCACTGATCACGTGACTGATCATGCACTGATCACGTGGCTATCATGCACTGCTCACGTGGCTGATCATGCAACGATCACGTAGCAACCATGTACTGGTCACGTGACTGATCATGCACTGATCACGTAATTGATCATGCACTGATCACGTGGCTCATCATGCACTGATCACGTGGCTGATCACACATGATCACGTGACTGATCATGCACTGATCACGTGGCTCTCATGCACTGATCACGTGGCTGTCATGCACTGATCACGTGGCTATCATGCACTGATCACGTGGCTGATCATGCACTGATCACGTAGCTACCATGTACTGATCACGTGACTGATCATGCACTGATCACGTAATTGATCATGCACTGATCACGTGGCTGATCATGCACTGATCACGTGGCTGATCATGCACTGATCACGTCTGATCATGCACTGATCACGACTGATCATGCACTGATCACGTGGCTGATCATGCACTGATCACGTGGCTGATCATGCACTGATCACGTAACTGATCATGCACTGATCGTGTGATCATGCACTGATCACGTGGCTATCATGCACTGATCACGTGGCTGATCATGCCGCTGATCACGCAGCTACCATGTACTGGTCATGACTGATCATGCACTGATCACGTGCCTGATCATGCACTGATCACGTGGCTATCATGCACTACTCACGTGGCTGATCATGCAATGATCATGTAGCTACCATGTACAGGTCACGTGAATGATCATACACCCATCAGGTGACTGATCATGCACTGATCACGTGGCTATCATGCACTGATCACGAGACTGATCATGCACTGTTCACGTCTATATCATGCACTGATCACATGACTGCCATGCACTGATCACGTGGATGATCATACACTAATCATGTGACAGATCATGCACTGATCACGTGGCTGATCATGCACTGATACGTGACTGAGCATGGACTGATCACATGACTATCATGTAGTGATCACGTGACTTAATGGCGCTGATCATGTGACTGATCATGCGCTGATCATGTTTGCTATCATACACTGATCATGTGCCTCTGGAGGCAATAAACAAAGAGCTGAGTAGGCACGAATCAAACAGTCAGCAGGCAATAATCATGGAACTCAGGTGTGAGGAATCATGCTGCTCAGCTGGCAATAATCAAGCTGAGCAGGCAGGAATTCGCAGCACAGCTGGCAATTGTCAAGCAGATGACAGGCAGGAATCGTGCAGCTCAGCTGGCAATTGTCAAGCAGATGAGCAGACAGTAATCACGCAGCTCAGCAGGCCCAGATCACGTGACTGAGCATGCACTGTTCACGTGGCTGATCATACACTGATCACGTGATGATCATGCACTGATCACTTGGATATCATGCACTGATCACGTGGCTGATCATACACTGTTCACGTGTCTGACCATGCACTGATCACGTGGCTGATCATACACTGCTCACGTAACTGATCATGCACTGATCACGTGGCTATCATGCACTGATCACGTGGCTGAACATGCACTGTTCACGTGGCTGATCACACACCTGTCACGTGACATATCCTGCACTGATCACGTGGCACTCATGCACTGATCACGTGGCTGATCATACTCTGCTCACGTAACTCATGCACACATCACGTGGCTATCATGCACTGCTCACGTGGCTCGTCATGGAATGATCACGTAGCAACCATATACTGGTCACGTGACTGATCATGCAAGATCACGTAAATGATCATGCACTGTTCACGTGACTGATCATGTACTGATCACGTGACTGATCATGCACTGATCACGTGGCTATCATGCACTGCTCACGTGGCTGATCATGCAACGATCCCGTAGCAACCATGTACTGGTCACGTGACTGATCATGCACTGATCACGTAATTAATCCTGCACTGATCACGTGGCTCATCATGCACTGATCACGTGGCTGATCACACATGTATCACGTGACTGATCATGCACTGATCCCGTGGCTCTCATGCACTGATCACGTGGCTGTCATTCACTGATCACGTGGATATCATGCACGGATCACGTGGCTGATCACTCACGTATCACGTGACTGATCATGCACTGATCACGTGGCTACCATGTACTGGTCACGTGACTATCATGCACTGATCACGTAATTGATCATGCACTGATCATGTGGCTGATCATGCACTGATCACGTGGCTGATCATACACTGATCACATAACTGATCATGCACTGATCACGTGACTGATCATGCAGTGATCACGTGGCTATCATGCACTGATCACTTGGCTGGACATACACTGATCACGTGCCTGGTCAGGCACTGATCACGTGGCTGATCATGCACTGATCACGTGACTGATCATGCACTGATCTCGTGTCTGATCATGCACTGATCACGTGGCTATCATGCACTACTCACGTGGCTGATCATGCCATGGTCACGCAGCTACCATGTACTGGTCACATGACTGATCATGCACTGATCACGTGACTGATCATGCAGTGATCACGTGGCTATCATGAACTACTCACGTGGCTGATCATGCAATGATCATGTAGCTAACATGTACAGGTCACGTGAATGATCATACACCCATCAGGTGACTGATCATGCACTGATCACGTGGCTATCATGCACTGATCACGAGACTGATCAAGCACTGTTCACGTCTATATCATGCACTGATCCCATGACTACCCGTGCACTGATCACGTGGATGATCATACACTAATCTTGTGACAGATCATGCACTGATCATGTGGCTGATCATGCACTGATACCGTGACTGAGCATGGACTGATCACAAGACCATCATGTAGTGATCACGTGACTTAATGGCGCTGATCATGTGACTGATCATGCGCTGATCATGTTTGCTATCATACACTGATCATGTGCCTCTGGAGGCAATAAACAAAGAGCTGAGTAGGCACGAATCAAACAGTCAGCAGGCAATAATCATGGAACTCAGCTGTGAGGAATAATGCTGCTCAGCTGGCAATAATCAAGCAGCTGAGCAGGCAGGAATTACGCAGCACAGCTGGCAATTGTCAAGCAGATGACAGGCAGGAATCGTGCAGCTCAGCTGGCAATTGTCAAGCAGATGAGCAGACAGTAATCACGCAGCTCAGCAGGCCCAGATCACGTGACTGAGCATGCACTGTTCACGTGGCTGATCATACACTGTTCACGTGCTGACCATGCACTGATCACGTGGCTATCATGCACTGATCACGTGGCTGATCACACACTGATCACGTGACTGATCATGCACTGATCACGTGGCTATCATGCACTGATCACGTGGCTGATCATGCACTGTTCACGTGGCTGATCACACACTGTCACGTGACATATCATGCACTGATCACGTGGCACTCATGCACTGATCACGTGGCTGATCGTACACTGCTCACGTAACTCATGCACTGATCACGTGGCTATCATGCACTGCTCACGTGGCTGATCATGGAATGATCACGTAGCAACCATATACTGGTAACGTGACTGATCATGCAAAGATCACGTAAATGATCATGCACTGTTCACGTGACTGATCATGTACTGATCACGTGACTGATCATGCACTGATCACGTAGCTATCATGCTCTGCTCACGTGGCTGATCATGCAACGATCACGTGGCAACCATGTACTGGTCACGTGACTGATCATGCACTGATCACGTAATTGATCCTGCACTGATCACGTGGCTCATCATGCACTGATCACGTGGCTGATCACACATGTATCACATGACTGATCATGCACTGATCACGTGGCTATCATGCACTGATCACGTGGCTATCATGCACTGATCACGTGGATATCATGCACTGATCACGTGGCTGATCATACACTGGTCACGTGACTGCTATCATGCACTGATCACGTGGTTGATCATGCACTGATCACGTGGCTGATCATGCACTGATCACGTGGCTGATCATGCACTGATCACGTAACTGATCATGCACTTATCACGTGACTGATCATGCACTGATCACGTGGCTGATCATGCACTGATCACGTGGCTGGTCATGCACTGATCACGTGGCTGATCATGCACTGATCACGTGACTGATCATGCACTGATCTCGTGTCTCATCATGCACTGATCACGTGGCTATCATGCACTGATCACGTGGCTGATCATACATGATCACGCACCTACCATGTACTGGTCACATGACTGATCATGCACTGATCACGTGACTGATCATGCAGTTATCACGTGGCTATCATGAACTTCTCACGTGGCTGATCATGCACTGATCACGTAGCTACCATGTACAGGTCACGTGAATGATCATACACCATCAGGTGACTGATCATGCACTGATCACGTGGCTATCATGCACTGATCACGTGACTGATCATGCACTGTTACGTCTATATCATGCACTGATCACGTGGCTGCCCGTGCACTGATCACGTGGCTGATCATGCACTAATCTTGTGACAGATCATGCACTGATCACGTGGCTGATCATACACTTATCACGTGGCTGATCATGCACTGATCACGTGGCTATCATGCACTGATCACGTGGCTGATCATGCACTGATCACGTGGCTGATCATACACTGATCACGTGGCTATCATGCACTGATCACGTGGCTGATCATGCACTGATCACGTGGCTGATCATGCACTGATCACGTGGCTGATCATGTACTGATCGTGCTGATCATGCACTGATCACGTGGCTATCATGCACTGATCACGTGGCTGAACATGCACTGTTCACGTGGCTGATCATACACTGTTCACGTGACATATCATGCACTGATCACGTGACTGATCATGCACTGATCACGTGGCTGATCATACTCTGCTCACGTAACTGATCATACTGATCACGTGGCTGATCATGCACTGCTCACGTGGTCATGCAATGATCACGTGGCAACCATATACTGGTAACATGACTGATCATGCCAAGATCACGTAACTGATCATGCACTGTTCACGTGACTGATCATGTACTGATCACGTGACTGATCATGCACTGACCATGTGGCTATCATGCTCTGCTCACGTGGCTGATCATGCAACGATCACGTAGCAACCATGTACTGGTCACGTGACTGATCATGCACTGATCACGTAATTGATCCTGCACTGATCACGTGGCTCATCATGCACTGATCACGTGGCTGATCACACACTGTATCACGTGACTGATCATGCACTGATCCCGTGGCTCTCATGCACTGATCACGTGGCTGTCATGCACTGATCACGTGGCTATCATGCACTGATCACGTGGTTGATCAGCACACGTATCACATGACTGATCATGCACGGATCACGTGGCTATCATGCACTGATCACGTGGCTATCATGCACTGATCATGTGGGTGATCAGGCAATGATCACGTAGCTACCATGTACTGGTCACGTGACTGATCATGCACTGATCACGTAATTGATCATGCACTGATCATGTGGCTGATCATGCACTGATCACGTGACTGATCATACACTGATCACGTAACTGATCATGCACTGATCACGTGACTGATCATGCACTGATCACGTGGCTATCATGCACTGATCACTTGGCTGACATACACTGATCACGTGCCTGGTCATGCACTGATCACGTGGCTGATCATGCACTGATCACGTGACTGATCATGCACTGATCTCGTGTCTGATCATGCACTGATCACGTGGCTATCATGCACTGCTCACGTGGCTGATCATGCCATGATCACGCAGCTACATGTACTGGTCACATGACTGATCATGCACTGATCACGTGACTGATCATGCAGTGATCACGTGGCTATCATGAACTACTCACGTGGCTGATCATGCAATGATCATGTAGCTACCATGTACAGGTCACGTGAATGATCATACACCCATCAGGTGACTGATCATGCACTGATCACGTGGCTATCATGCACTGATCACGAGACTGATCATGCACTGTTCACGTCTATATCATGCACTGATCACATGACTGCCCGTGCACTGATCACGTGGATGATCATACACTAATCTTGTGACAGATCATGCACTGATCACGTGGCTGATCATGCACTGATACCGTGACTGAGCATGGACTGATCACATGACTATCATGTAGTGATCACGTGACTTAATGGCGCTGATCATGTGACTGATCATGCGCTGATCATGTTTGCTATCATACACTGATCATGTGCCTCTGGAGGCAATAAACAAAGAGCTGAGTAGGCACGAATCAAACAGTCAGCAGGCAATAATCATGGAACTCAGCTGTGAGGAATCATGCTGCTCAGCTGGCAATAATCAAGCAGCTGAGCAGGCAGGAATTACGCAGCACAGCTGGCAATTGTCAAGCAGATGACAGGCAGGAATCGTGCAGCTCAGCTGGCAATTGTCAAGCAGATGAGCAGACAGTAATCACGCAGCTCAGCAGGCCCAGATCACGTGACTGAGCATGCACTGTTCACGTGGCTGATCATACACTGATCACGTGATGATCATGCACTGATCACTTGGATATCATGCACTGATCACGTGGCTGATCATACACTGTTAACGTGTCTGACCATGCACTGATCACGTGGCTGATCATACACTGCTCACGTAACTGATCATGCACTGATCACGTGGCTATCATGCACTGATCACGTGGCTGAACATGCACTGTTCACGTGGCTGATCACACACCTGTCACGTGACATATCATGCACTGATCTCGTGGCACTCATGCACTGATCACGTGGCTGATCATACTCTGCTCACGTAACTCATGCACACATCACGTGGCTATCATGCACTGCTCACATGGCTCGTCATGGAATGATCACGTAGCAACCATATACTGGTAACGTGACTGATCATGCAAAGATTACGTAAATGATCATGCACTGTTCACGTGACTGATCATGTACTGATCACGTGACTGATCATGCACTGACCACGTGGCTATCATGCTCTGCTCACGTGGTTGATCATGCAACGATCACATAGCAACCATGTACTGGTCACGTGACTGATCATGCACTGATCACGTAATTGATCCTGCACTGATCACGTGGCTCATCATGCACTGATCACGTGGCTGATCACACATGTATCACGTGACTGATCATGCACTGATCCCGTGGCTCTCATGCACTGATCACGTGGCTGTCATGCACTGATCACGTGGATATCATGCACTGATCACGTGGCTGATCACACACGTATCACATGACTGATCATGCACTGATCACGTGGCTATCATGCACTGATCACGTGGCTATCATGCACTGATCATGTGGCTGATCAGGCAATGATCACATAGCTACCATGTACTGGTCACGTGACTGATCATGCACTGATCACGTAATTGATCATGCACTGATCATGTGGCTGATCATGCACTGATCACGTGGCTGATCATGCACTGATCACGTAATTGATCATGCACTGATCACGTGACTGATCATGCACTGATCACGTGGCTGATCATGCACTGATCACGTGGCTGATCATGCACTGATCACGTGACTGATCATGCACTGATCACGTGGCTGATCATGCACTGATCACGTGGCTATCATGCACTGCTCACGTGGCTGATCATGCCATGATCACGCAGCTACCATGTACTGGTCACATGACTGATCATGCACTGATCACGTGACTGATCATGCACTGATCACGTGGCTATCATGAACTACTCACGTGGCTGATCATGCAATGATCACGTAGCTACCATGTACTGGTCACGTGACTGATCATACACCCATCAGGTGACTGATCATGCACTGATCACGTGCCTATCATGCACTGATCACGTGACTGATCAAGCACTGTTCACGTCTATATCATGCACTGATCACATGACTACCCATGCACTGATCACGTGGATGATCATACACTAATCTTGTGACATATCATGCACTGATCACGTGGCTGATCATGCACTGATACCGTGACTGAGCATGGACTGATCACATGACTATCATGTAGTGATCACGTGACTTAATGGCCCTGATCATGTGACTGATCATGCGCTGATCATGTTTGCTATCATACACTGATCATGTGCCTCTGGAGGCAATAAAGAAAGAGCTGAGTAGGCACGAATCAAACAGTCAGCAGACAGTAATCATGGAACTCAGCTGTGAGGAATCATGCTGCTCAGCTGGCAATAATCAAGCAGCTGAGCAGGCAGGAATTACGCAGCACAGCTGGCAATTGTCAAGCAGATGACAGGCAGGAATCGTGCAGCTCAGCTGGCAATTGTCAAGCAGATGAGCAGACAGTAATCACGCAGCTCAGCAGGCCCAGATCACGTGACTGAGCATGCACTGTTCACGTGGCTGATCATACACTGTTCACGTGCTGACCATGCACTGATCACGTGACTATCATGCACTGATCACGTGGCTGATCATGCACTGTTCACGTGTCTGACCATGCACTGATCACGTGGCTGATCATACACTGCTCACGTAACTGATCATGCACTGATCACGTGGCTATCATGCACTGATCACGTGGCTGAACATGCACTGTTCACGTGGCTGATCATGCACTGATCACGTAGCAACCATGTACTGGTCACGTGGCTGATCATGCACTGATCACGTGACTGATCATGCACTGATCACGTGGCTCATCATGCTGATCACGTGGCTGATCATACACTGCTCACGTGACATATCATGCACTGATCACGTGGATCTCATGCACTGATCACGTGGCTGATCATGCACTGATCACGTAACTGATCATGCACTGATCACGTGGCTGATCATGCACTGTTCACGTGGCTGATCACACACCTGATCACGTGACATATCATGCACTGATCACGTGGCTATCATGCACTGATCACGTGGCTGATCATGCATGATCACGTAGCTACCATGTACTGGTCACGTGACTGATCATGCACTGATCACGTGGCTGATCATGCACTGATCACGTGGCTATCATGCACTGATCACGTGCCTGATCATGCACTGATCACGTGGCTACCATGTACTGATCACGTGACTGATCATGCACTGATCACGTGTCTGATCATGCACTGATCACGTGGCTATCATGCACTGATCACGAGACTGATCAAGCACTGTTCACGTCTATATCATGCACTGATCACATGACTACCCGTGCACTGATCACGTGGATGATCATACACTAATCTTGTGACAGATCATGCACTGATCACGTGGCTGATCATGCACTGATACCGTGACTGTGCATGGACTGATCACATGACTATCATGTAGTGATCACGTGACTTAATGGCGCTGATCATGTGACTGATCATGCGCTGATCATGTTTGCTATCATATACTGATCATGTGCCTCTGGAGGCAATAAACAAAGAGCTGAGTAGGCACGAATCAAACAGTCAGCAGGCAATAATCATGGAACTCAGCTGTGAGGAATCATGCTGCTCAGCTGGCAATAATCAAGCAGCTGAGCAGGCAGGAATTACGCAGCACAGCTGGCAATTGTCAAGCACATGACAGGCAGGAATCGTGCAGCTCAGCTGGCAATTGTCAAGCAGATGAGCAGACAGTAATCACGCAGCTCAGCAGGCCCAGATCACGTGACTGAGCATGCACTGTTCACGTGGCTGATCATACACTGATCACGTGATGATCATGCACTGATCACTTGGATATCATGCACTGATCACGTGGCTGATCATACACTGTTCACGTGTCTGACCATGCACTGATCACGTGGCTGATCATACACTGCTCACGTAACTGATCATGCACTGATCACGTGGCTATCATGCACTGATCACGTGGCTGAACATGCACTGTTCACGTGGCTGATCACACACCTGTCACGTGACATATCATGCACTGATCTCGTGGCACTCATGCACTGATCACGTGGCTGATCATACTCTGCTCACGTAACTCATGCACACATCACGTGGCTATCATGCACTGCTCACGTGGCTCGTCATGGAATGATCACGTAGCAACCATGTACTGGTAACGTGACTGATCATGCAAAGATTACGTAAATGATCATGCACTGTTCATGTGACTGATCATGTACTGATCACGTGACTGATCATGCACTGACCACGTGGCTATCATGCTCTGCTCACGTGGTTGATCATGCAACGATCACATAGCAACCATGTACTGGTCACGTGACTGATCATGCACTGATCACGTAATTGATCCTGCACTGATCACGTGGCTCATCATGCACTGATCACGTGGCTGATCACACATGTATCACGTGACTGATCATGCACTGATCCCGTGGCTCTCATGCACTGATCACGTGGCTGTCATGCACTGATCACGTGGATATCATGCACTGATCACGTGGCTGATCACACACGTATCACATGACTGATCATGCACTGATCACGTGGCTATCATGCACTGATCACGTGGCTGATCATGCACTGATCATGTGGCTATCAGGCAATGATCACGTAGCTACCATGTACTGGTCACATGATATGCACTGATCGTAATTGATCCTGTACTGATCACGTGGCTGATCATGCACTGATCACGTGGCTGATCATGCACTGATCACGTGGCTGATCATGCACTGATCACGTGGCTGATCATGCACTGATCACGTGGCTGATCATGCACTGATCACGTGGCTATTATTCACTGATCACTTGGCTGGACATACACTGATCACGTGCCTGGTCATGCACTGATCACGTGGCTGATCATGCACTGATCTCGTGACTGATCATGCACTGATCTCGTGCCTGATCATGCACTGATCACGTGGCTATCATGCACTGCTCACGTGGCTGATCATGCCATGATCACGCAGCTACCATGTACTGGTACATGACTGATCATGCACTGATCACGTGACTGATCATGCAGTGATTACGTGGCTATCATGCACTACTCACGTGGCTGATCATGCAATGATCATGTAGCTACCATGTACAGGTCATGGAATGATCATACACCCATCACGTGACTGATCATGCACTGATCACGTGGCTATCATGCACTGATCACGAGACTGATCATGCACTGATCACGTCTATATCATGCACTGATCACATGACTGCCCGTGCACTGATCACGTGGATGATCATACACTAATCTTGTGACAGATCATGCACTGATCACGTGGCTGATCATGCACTAATACCGTGACTCAGCATGGACTGATCACATGACTATCATGTAGTGATCACGTGACTTAATGGCGCTGATCATGTGACTGATCATGCGCTGATCATGTTTGCTATCATACACTGATCATGTGCCTCTGGAGGCAATACAAAGAGCTGAGTAGGCACGAATCAAACAGTCAGCAGGCAATAATCATGGAACTCAGCTGTGAGGAATCATGCTGCTCAGCTGGCAAAAATCAAGCAGCTGAGCAGGCAGGAATTACGCAGCACAGCTGGCAATTGTCAAGCAGATGACAGGCAGGATCGTGCAGCTCAGCTGGCAATTGTCAAGCAGATGAGCAGACAGTAATCACGCAGCTCAGCAGGCCCAGATCACGTGACTGAGCATGCACTGTTCACGTGGCTGATCATACACTGTTCACGTGTCTGACCATGCACTGATCACGTGGCTATCATGCACTGATCACGTGGCTGATCATGCACTGATCACGTGGCTGAACATGCACTGTTCACGTGGCTGATCACACACTGTCACGTGACATATCATGCACTGATCACGTGGCACTCATGCACTGATCACGTGGCTGATCATGCACTGTTCACGTGGCTGATCACACACCTGTCATGTGACATATCATGCACTGATCACGTGGCACTCATGCACTGATCACGTGGCTGATCGTACACTGCTCACGTAACTCATGCACACATCACGTGGCTATCATGCACTGCTCACGTGGCTCGTCAAGAAATGATCACATAGCAACCATATACTGGTAACGTGACTGATCATGCAAAGATCACGTAAATGATCATGCACTGTTCACGTGACTGATCATGTACTGATCACGTGACTGATCATGCACTGATCACGTGGCTATCATGCACTGATCACGTGGCTGATCATGCACGATCACGTGCTCAATGTACTGCTGTCACGTGACTGATCATGCACTGATCACGTAACTGATCCTGCGCTGATCACGTGGCTCATCATGCACTGATCACGTGGCTGATCATGCACATGTATCACGTGACTGATCATGCACTGATCACGTGGCTCTCATGCACTGATCACGTGGCTGTCATGCACTGATCACGTGGATATCATGCACTGATCACGTGGCTGATCACACCTACGTATCACATGACTGATCATGCACTGATCACGTGGCTATCATGCACTGATCACGTGGCTATCATGCACTGATCACGTGGCTGATCAGGCAATGATCACGTTTACCATGTACTGGTCATGACTGATCATGCACTGATCACGTAATTGATCATGCACTGATCACGTGGCTGATCATGCACTGATCACGTGGCTGATCATGCACTGATCACGTAACTGATCATGCACTGATCACGTGACTGATCATGCACTGATCACGTGGCTATCATGCACTGATCACTTGGCTGGACATACACTGATCACGTGCCTGGTCATGCACTGATCACGTGGCTGATCATGCACTGATCACGTGACTGATCATGCACTGATCACGTGTCTGATCATGCACTGATCACGTGGCTATCATGCACTGCTCACGTGGCTGATCATGCCATGATCACGCACCTACCATGTACTGGTCACATGACTGATCATGCACTGATCACGTGACTGATCATGCAGTGATCACGTGGCTATCATGAACTTCTCACGTGGCTGATCATGCAATGATCATGTAGCTACCATGTACAGGTCACGTGAATGATCATACACCCATCAGGTGACTGATCATGCACTGATCACGTGGCTATCATGCACTGATCACAGACTGATCATGCACTGTTCACGTCTATATCATGCACTGATCACATGACTGCCCATGCACTGATCACGTGGATGATCATACACTAATCTTGTGACAGATCATGCACTGATCACGTGGCTGATCATGCACTGATACCGTGACTGAGCATGGACTGATCACATGACTATCATGTAGTGATCACGTGACTTAATGGCGCTGATCATGTGACTGATCATGCGCTGATCATGTTTGCTATCATACACTGATCATGTGCCTCTGGAGGCAATAAACAAAGAGCTGAGTAGGCACGAATCAAACAGTCAGCAGGCAATAATCATGGAACTCAGGTGAGGAATCATGCTGCTCAGCTGGCAATAATCAAGCAGCTGAGCAGGCAGGAATTACGCAGCACAGCTGGCAATTGTCAAGCAGATGACAGGCAGGAATCGTGCAGCTCAGCTGGCAATTGTCAAGCAGATGAGCAGACAGTAATCACGCAGCTCAGCAGGCCCAGATCACGTGACTGAGCATGCACTGTTCACGTGGCTGATCATGCACTGATCACGTGGTGATCATGCACTGATCACTTGGCTATCATGCACTGATCACGTGGCTGATCATACACTGTTCACGTGTCTGACCATGCACTGATCACGTGGCTGATCATACACTGCTCACGTAACTGATCATGCACTGATCACGTGGCTATCATGCACTGATCACGTGGCTGAACATGCACTGTTCACGTGGCTGATCACACACCTGTCACGTGACATATCATGCACTGATCACGTGGCACTCATGCACTGATCACGTGGCTGATCATACTCTGCTCACGTAACTCATGCACACATCACGTGGCTATCATGCACTGCTCACGTGGCTCGTCATGGAATGATCACGTAGCACCATATACTGGTCACGTGACTGATCATGCCAAGATCACGTAAATGATCATGCACTGTTCACGTGACTGATCATGTACTGATCACGTGACTGATCATGCACTGATCACGTGGCTATCATGCTCTGCTCACGTGGCTGATCATGCAACGATCACGTAGCAACCATGTACTGGTCACGTGACTGATCATGCACTGATCACGTAATTGATCCTGCACTGATCACGTGGCTCATCATGCACTGATCACGTGGCTGATCACACATGTATCACGTGACTGATCATGCACTGATCACGTGGCTCTCATGCACTGATCACGTGGCTGTCATGCACTGATCACGTGGATATCATGCACTGATCACGTGGCTGATCACACACGTATCACACTGACTGATCATGCTGATCACGTGGCTATCATGCACTGATCACGTGGCTATCATGCACTGATCACGTGGCTGATCATGCAATGATCACGTAGCTACCATGTACTGGTCACGTGACTGATCATGCACTGATCACGTAATTGATCATGCACTGATCACGTGGCTGATCATGCACTGATCACGTGGCTGATCATACACTGATCACGTAACTGATCATGCACTGATCACGTGACTGATCATGCACTGATCACGTGCCTGATCATGCACTGATCACGTGGCTGATCATGCACTGATCACGTGACTGATCATGCACTGATCACGTGTCTGATCATGCACTGATCACGTGGCTATCATGCACTGATCACGTGGCTGATCATGCCATGATCACGCAGCTACCATGTACTGGTCACATGACTGATCATGCACTGATCACGTGACTGATCATGCACTGATCACGTGGCTATCATGCACTACTCACGTGGCTGATCATGCAAGATCATGTAGCTACCATGTACAGGTCACGTGAATGATCATACACCCATCAGGTGACTGATCATGCACTGATCACGTGGCTATCATGCACTGATCACGAGACTGATCATGCACTGATCACGTCTATATCATGCACTGATCACGACTGCCCGTGCATGATCACGTGGATGATCATACACTAATCTTGTGACAGATCATGCACTGATCACGTGGCTGATCATGCACTGATACGTGACTGAGCATGGACTGATCACATGACTATCATGTAGTGATCACGTGACTTAATGGCGCTGATCATGTGACTGATCATGCGCTGATCATGTTTGCTATCATACACTGATCATGTGCCTCTGGAGGCAATAAACAAAGAGCTGAGTAGGCACGAATCAAACAGTCAGCAGGCAATAATCATGGAACTCAGCTGAGGAATCATGCTGCTCAGCTGGCAATAATCAAGCAGCTGAGCAGGCAGGAATTACGCAGCACAGCTGGCAATTGTCAAGCAGATGACAGGCAGGAATCGTGCAGCTCAGCTGGCAATTGTCAAGCAGATGAGCAGACAGTAATCACGCAGCTCAGCAGGTCCAGATCACGTGACTGAGCATGCACTGTTCACGTGGCTGATCATACACTGATCACGTGATGATCATGCACTGATCACGTGGCTATCATGCACTGATCACGTGGCTGATCATACACTCTCACGTAACTGATCATGCACTGATCACGTGGCTATCATGCACTGATCACGTGGCTGATCATGCACTGATCACGTGGCTGATCACACACCTGTCACGTGAATTATCATGCACTGATCACGTGGCACTCATGCACTGATCACGTGGCTGATCATGCACTGATCACGTGCTGTCATGCACACATCACGTGGCTATCATGCACTGCTCACGTGGCTGTCATGGAATGATCACGTAGCAACCATATACTGGTCATGACTGATCATGCACTGATCACGTAAATGATCATGCACTGATCACGTGACTGATCATGCACTGATCACGTGACTGATCATGCACTGATCATGGCTATCATGCACTGCTCACGTGGCTGATCATGCACGATCACGTGGCAACCATGTACTGGTCACGTGACTGATCATGCACTGATCACGTAATTGATCCTGCACTGATCACGTGGCTCATCATGCACTGATCACGTGGCTGATCACACATGTATCACGTGACTGATCATGCACTGATCACGTGGCTCTCATGCACTGATCACGTGGCTGTCATGCACTGATCACGTGGATATCATGCACTGATCACGTGGCTGATCACACACTATCACATGACTGATCATGCACTGATCACGTGGCTATCATGCACTGATCACGTGGCTATCATGCACTGATCACGTGGCTGATCATGCAATGATCACATGTAGCTACCATGTACTGGTCACGTGACTGATCATGCACTGATCACGTAACTGATCATGCACTGATCACGTGGCTGATCATGCACTGATCACGTGGCTGATCATGCACTGATCACGTGGCTGATCATGCACTGATCACGTGGCTGATCATGCACTGATCACGTGGCTATCATGCACTGATCACGTGGATCATGCACTGATCACGTGACTGATCATGCACTGATCACGTGGCTGATCATGCACTGATCACGTGACTGATCATGCACTGATCACGTGGCTGATCATGCACTGATCACGTGGCTATCATGCACTGATCACGTGGCTGATCATGCACTGATCACGCAGCTATCATGTACTGGTCACCATGACTGATCATGCACTGATCACGTGACTGATCATGCACTGATCACGTGGCTATCATGCACTGTCACGTGGCTGATCATGCAGCTGATGTGCAGCACCTACATGCACTGATCACGTGAATGATCATACACT
Organism: Bos javanicus; assembly: GCF_032452875.1. Taxonomy (NCBI): domain Eukaryota; kingdom Metazoa; phylum Chordata; class Mammalia; order Artiodactyla; family Bovidae; genus Bos; species Bos javanicus. Next base: position 47,636 of record NW_026894952.1, read on the forward strand.
GATCACGTGACTGATCATGCACTGATCACGTGGCTATCATGCACTGATCACGTGGCTGATCATGCACTGATCACGTAGCTATCATGCACTGATCACGTGACTGATCATGCACTGATCACGTGATTGATCATGCACTGATCACGTGATCATGCACTGATCACGTGGCTGATCATGCACTGATCACGTGACTGATCATGCACTGATCACGTGACTGATCATGCACTGATCACGTGCCTGATCATGCACTGATCACGTGGCTGATCATGCACTGATCACGTGACTGATCATGCACTGATCACGTGCCTGATCATGCACTGATCACGTCTATCATGCACTGCTCACGTGGCTGATCATGCATGATCACGCAGCTACCATGTACTGGTCACGTGACTGATCATGCACTGATCACGTGACTGATCATGCACTGATCACGTGGCTATCATGCACTACTCACGTGGCTGATCATGCAATGATCATGTAGCTACCATGTACAGGTCACGTGAATGATCATGCACTGATCAGTGACTGATCATGCACTGATCACGTGGCTATCATGCACTGATCACGTGACTGATCATGCACTGATCACGTCTATCATGCACTGATCACGTGGCTGCCCATGCACTGATCACGTGGATGATCATGCTGATCTTGTGACAGATCATGCACTGATCACGTGGCTGATCATTGATACCGTGACTGATCATGGACTGATCACATGACTATCATGCAGTGATCACGTGACTTAATGCGCTGATCATGTGACTGATCATGCACTGATCATGTTTGCTATCATGCACTGATCATGTGCCTCTGGAGGCAATAAACAAAGAGCTGAGTAGGCACGAATCAAACAGTCAGCAGGCAATAATCATGGAACTCAGGTGTGAGGAATCATGCTGCTCAGCTGGCAATAATCAAGCAGCTGAGCAGGCAGGAATTGCAGCACAGCTGGCAATTGTCAAGCAGATGACAGGCAGGAATCGTGCAGCTCAGCTGGCAATTGTCAAGCAGATGAGCAGACAGTAATCACGCAGCTCAGCAGGCCCCAGATCACGTGACTGATCATGCACTGATCACGTGGCTGATCATGCACTGATCACGTGGCTGATCATGCACTGATCACTTGGATATCATGCACTGATCACGTGGCTGATCATGCACTGATCACGTGGCTGATCATGCACTGATCACGTGGCTGATCATGCACTGATCACGTGACTGATCATGCACTGATCACGTGGCTGATCATGCACTGATCACGTGGCTGATCATGCACTGATCACGTGGCTGATCATGCACTGATCACGTGACTGATCATGCACTGATCACGTGGCACTCATGCACTGATCACGTGGCTGATCATACACTGCTCACGTGACTCATGCACTCATCACGTGGCTATCATGCACTGCTCACGTGGCTGATCATGCAATGATCACGTAGCAACCATATACTGATCACGTGACTGATCATGCACTGATCACGTGACTGATCATGCACTGATCACGTGACTGATCATGCACTGATCACGTGACTGATCATACTGATCACGTGGCTATCATGCACTCCACGTGGCTGATCATGCAACGATCACGTAGCAACCATGTACTGGTCACGGTGACTGATCATGCACTGATCACGTAATTGATCATGCACTGATCACGTGGCTCATCGCTGATCACATGGCTGATCACACATGTATCACGTGACTGATCGTACTGATCCACGTGGCTCTCATGCACTGATCACGTGGCTGATCATGCACTGATCACGTGGCTATCATGCACTGATCACGTGGCTGATCATGAACGCGATCACGTAGCTACCATGTACTGGTCACATGACTGATCATGC
>NW_026894953.1:0-49238 GCF_032452875.1 Bos javanicus
ATGATCAGCCACGTGATCAGTGCATGATCAGATGCAGATCAGTGCATGATATTGATCCGTGATCAGTGCATGATCACCATGATCAGTGCATGATCAGCCACGTGATCAGTGCATCAGCCACGTGATCAGTGCATGATGTACGTGATCAGTGCATGATCAGTCACGTGATCAGTGCATGACCAGTTGTGATCAGTGTATGATCAGCCACGTGATCAGTGCATGACAGCCACGTGATCAGTGCATGAGTGCGTGATCAGTGCATGATCAGCCGTGATCAGTGCATGATCAGCCATGATCAGTGCATGATCAATTACGTGATCAGTGCATGATCAGTCATTGACCAGTACATGATGCTACATGATCATTGCATGATCAGCCGTGATCAGTGCATGAGCCACATGTCAGTGCATGATGCCACGTGATCAGTGCATGATCAGTCACGTGATCGTGTGTGTGTGCATGATCAGTGCATGATATCCACGTGATCAGTGCATGATAGCCACGTGATCACTTCATGATAGTCACGGGATCAGTGCATGACCAGTCACGTGATACGTGTGTGATCAGCCACCGGATCAGTGCATGATAGACACGTGATCAGTGCAGGATCAATTACATGATCAGTGCATGATCAGTCACGTGACCACTACATGGTTGCTACGTGATCGTTGCATGATCAGCCGTGAGCAGAGCATGATAGCCACGTGATCAGTGCATTATCAGTCACGTGATCAGTACATGATCAGTCACGTGAACAGTGCATGATCATTTACGTGATCTGCATGATCAGTCACGTGACCAGTATATGGTGCTTCGTGATCATTCCATGACGAGCCACGTGAGCAGTGCATGATAGCTACGTGATGTGTGCATGAGTTTCGTGAGCAGAGTATGATCAGCACGTGATCAGTGCATGAGTTCCACGTGATCAGTGCATGATATGTCACGTGACAGGTGTGTGATCAGCCACGTGAACAGTGCATGTTCAGCCACGTGATCAGAGCATGATAGCCACGTGATAAGTGCATTATCAGTTACGTGAGCAGTGTATGATCAGCCACGTGATCAGTGCATGGTCAGACACGTGAACAGTGTATGATCAGCCACGTGATCAGTGCATGATATCAAAGTGATCAGTGCATGATCAATCACGTGATCAGTGTATGATCAGCCACGTGAACAGTGCATGCTCAGTCACGTGATCTGGGCCTGCTGAGCTGCGTGATTACTGTCTGCTCATCTGCTTGACAATTGCCAGCTGAGCTGCACGATTCCTGCCTGTCATCTGCTTGATGCCAGCTGTGCTGCAATTCCTGCCTGCTCAGCTGCTTGATTATTGCCAGCTGAGCATGATTCCTCACAGCTGAGTTCCATGATTATTGCCTGCTGACTGTTTGATTCGTGCCTACTCAGCTCTTTGTTTATTGCCTCCAGAGGCATGATCAGTGTATGATAGCAATGATCAGCGCATGATCAGTCACATGATCAGCGCCATTAAGTCACGTGATCACTACACGATAGTCATGTGATCAGTCCATGCTCAGTCACGTGATCAGTGCATGATCAGCCACGTGATCAGTGCATGATCTGTCACAAGATTAGTGTATGATCATCCACGTGACCAGTGCATGGGCAGTCATGTGATCAGTGCATGATATAGCGTGAACAGTGCATGATCAGTCTCGTGATCAGTGCATGATAGCCACGTGATCAGTGCATGATCAGTCACCTGATGGGTGTATGATCATTCACGTGACCTGTACATGGTAGCTACATGATCATTGCATGATCAGCCACGTGAGTAGTGCATGATAGCCACGTGATCACTGCATGATCAGTCACGTGATCAGTGCATGATCAGTCATGTGACCAGTACATGGTAGTCGTGATCAGGCATGATCAGCCACGTGAGCAGTGCATGATAGCCACGTGATCAGTGCATGATCAGTCAGGATCAGTGCATGATCAGTCACGTGATCAGTGCATGATCAGCCACGTGATCAGTGCATGCCGACGCGTAGTCATGCTGTCATTAGTGATCAGTGCGCGGCCATCACGTGTCAGTGCGCCAGTCAGTCGTGATCAGTGCATGATCAGTCACGTGATCATGTGATCAGCCATCATGATCAGTGCAGCATCCCGTAGTCATGCGCCAGCCGTGATCAGTGCATGATCAGCCGTGATCAGTGCATGATCAGCCATGATCAGTGCATGAAGTCATACGTGCTGATGCATGATCAGTTCGTGATCAGTACCGGTGCTTCGGTCATTGCATGATCAGCCACGTGATCAGTGCATGATAGCCGTGATCAGTGCATGATAGCCACGTGATCAGTGCATGATCAGTCATGTGATCAGTGTGATCAGCCACGTGATCAGTGCATGATATCCGTGATCAGTGCATGACAGCCACGTGATCAGTGCAAACCAGGATCACATGATCAGTCACGTGATACATGTGTGATCAGCCACGTGATCAGTGCATGATGAGCCACGTGATCAGTGCAGGATCACGTGATCAGTGCATGATCAGCGTATCCAGTACATGGTTGCTACGTGTGATTGCATGATCAGCCACGTGAGCAGTGCATGATAGCCACGTGATCAGTGCATGATCAGTCACGTGATCAGTACATGATCAGTCACGTGAACAGTGCATGATCATTCGTGATCTTTGCGCAGTCATCGTGACCAGTATATGGTTGCTACGTGATCATTCCATGACGAGCCACGTGAGCAGTGCATGATAGCGTGATGTGTGCATGATACGTGAGCAAGTATGATCAGCGTGATCAGTGCATGAGTGCCACGTGATCAGTGCATGATATGTCACGTGACAGTGTGTGATCAGCCACGTGAACAGTGCATGTTCAGCCGTGATCAGTGCATGATAGCCACGTGATCAGTGCATGATCAGTTACGTGAGCAGTGTATGATCAGCCACGTGATCAGTGCATGGTCAGACACGTGAACATGTATGATCAGCCACGTGATCAGTGCATGATATCAAGTGATCAGTGCATGATCATCACGTGATCAGTGTATGATCAGCCACGTGAACAGTGCATGCTCAGTCACGTGATCGGGCCTGCTGAGCTGTGATTACTGTCTGCTCATCTGCTTGACAATTGCCAGCTGAGCTGCACGATTCCTGTCATCTGCTTGACAATTGCCAGCTGTGCTGCGTAATTCCTGCCTGCTCAGCTGCTTGATTATTGCCAGCTGAGCAGCATGATTCCTCACACCTGAGTTCCATGATTATTGCCTGCTGACTGTTTGATTCGTGCCTACTCAGCTCTTTGTTTATTGCCTCCAGAGGCACATGATCAGTGTATGATAGCAAACATGATCAGCGCATGATCAGTCACATGATCAGCGCATTAAGTCACGTGATCACTACATGATAGTCATGTGATCAGTCCATGCTCAGTCACGGTCATGCATGATCAGCGTGATCAGTGCATGATCTGTCACGATGATCAGTGATGATCATCGTCAGTGCAGGCAGTCATGTGATCAGTGCATGATATAGACGTGAACAGTGCATGATCAGTCCGTGATCAGTGCATGATAGCCACGTGATCAGTGCATGATCAGTCACCTGATGGGTGTGATCATTCACGTGACCTTACATAGTAGCCATGATCATTGCATGATCAGCCGTGAGTAGTTCATGATGCCACGTGATCACCATGATCAGTCACGTGATCAGTGCATGATCAGTCATGTGACCAGTACATGGTAGCTGCGTGATCATGGCATGATCAGCCACGTGAGCAGTGCATGATAGCCACGTGATCAGTGCATGATCACACGTGATCAGTGCATGATCAGTCACGTGATCAGTGCATGATCAGCCACGTGATCAGTGCATGATCAGGCACGTGATCAGCATGATCAGCCACGTGATCAGTGCATGACCAATGCGTGATCAGTATGATCAGCCACGTAGTCGTGATATACGTGATCAGTGCATGATCAGTCACGTGATCAGTGCATGATCAGTTCGTGATGATATAAGTACATGTTTGATCAGTGTTCATCATGCGTGATCAGTGCATGATAGCCACGTGATCAGTGCATGATCAGCCACGTGATCAGTGCATGATCAGTTTGGTATTGATGCATGATCAGTCACGTGATCAGTGCATGGTAATACGTGATCAGTGCATGATCAGCCACGTGATGTGCGATAGCCACGTGATCAGTGCATGATAGCCGTGATCAGTGCATGATCAGTCACGTGATCGTGTGTGATCAGCCACGTGATCAGTGCATGATATCCGTGATCAGTGCATGGCATGCACTGATCAGTGCATGATCAGCATGATCAGTGCATGATCATCACGTGATCATGTGTGATCAGCCACGTGATCAGTGCATGATAGCCACGTGATCAGTGCATGATCAATTCGTGATCAGTGCATGATCAGTCACGTGACAGTGCGGTTGCTCATGATCGTGCATGATCAGCCACGTGAGCAGTGCATGATAGCCACGTGATCAGTGCATGATCAGTCCGTGATCAGTGCATGATCAGCACGTGATCAGTGCATGATCAGTTCGTGATCTGCATGATCAGTCACGTGCCAGTATGGTTGCTCGTGATCATTGCATGATCAGCCCGTGATCAGTGCATGATCACCACGTGATGTGTGCCAGGTTACGTGATCAGTGCGATCAGCCACGTGATCAGTGCATGATCCACGTGATCAGTGCATGATCAGTCACGTGACAGTGCATGATCAGCCACGTGATCAGTGCATGATCAGCCACGTGATCAGTGCAGTAGCGTGATCAGTGCATGATCAGTCATTGATCGTGTGTATGATCAGCCACGTGATCAGTGCATGATATCACGTGATCAGTGCATGACATGCCACCAGTCAGTGCATGAAGCCACGGATCAGTGCATGATCATCACGTGACATGTGTGATCAGCCACGTGATCAGTGCATGATGAGCCACGTGATCAGTGCAGGATCAATTACGTGATCAGTGCATGATCAGTCACGTGACCAGTACATGGTTGCTACGTGATCGTTGCATGATCAGCCACGTGAGCAGAGCATGATAGCCACGTGATCAGTGCATGATCAGTCACGTGATCAGTACATGATCAGTCACGTGAACAGTGCATGATCATTCACGTGATCAGTGCATGATCAGTCACGTGACCAGTATATGGTAACGTGATCATTCCATGACGAGCCACGTGAGCAGTGCATGATAGCCACGTGATGTGCATGAGTTACGTGAGCAGTGTAGTGACGCATGATCAGTGCATGAGTGCCACGTGATCAGTGCATGATATGTCACGTGACAGGTGTGTGATCAGCCACGTGAACAGTGCATGTTCAGCCACGTGATCAGTGCATGATAGCCACGTGATCAGTGCATGATCAGTTACGTGAGAGTTATGATCAGCCACGTGATCAGTGCATGGTCAGACACGTGAACAGTGTATGATCAGCCACGTGATCAGTGCATGATATCCAAGTGATCAGTGCATGATCATCGTGATCAGTGTATGATCAGCCACGTGAACAGTGCATGCTCAGTCACGTGATCAGGGCCTGCTGAGCTGCGTGATTACTGTCTGCTCATCTGCTTGACAATTGCCAGCTGAGCTGCACGATTCCTGCCTGTCATCTGCTTGACAATTGCCAGCTGTGCTGCGTAATTCCTGCCTGCTCAGCTGCTTGATTATTGCCAGCTGAGCAGCATGATTCCTCACAGCTGAGTTCCATGATTATTGCCTGCAGACTGTTTGATTCGTGCCTACTCAGCTCTTTGTTTATTGCCTCCAGAGGCACATGATCAGTGTATGATAGCAAACATGATCAGCGCATGATCAGTCACATGATCAGCGCCATTAAGTCACGTGATCACTACATGATAGTCATGTGATCAGTCCATGCTCAGTCACGGTATCAGTGCATGATCAGCCACGTGATCAGTGCATGATCTGTCACATGATTAGTGTATGATCATCCACGTGATCAGTGCATGGCAGTCATGTGATCAGTGCATGATATAGACGTGATCAGTGCATGATCAGTCGTGATCAGTGCATGATAGCCACGTGATCAGTGCATGATCAGTCACCTGATGGGTGTATGATCATTCACGTGACCTGTACATGGTAGCTACATGATCATTGCATGATCAGCCACGTGAGTAGTGCATATGCGTGATCAGTGCATGATCAGTCACGTGATCAGTGCATGATCAGTCATGTGACCAGTACATGGTAGTACGTGATCATGGCATGATCAGCGTGAGCAGTGCATGATAGCCACGTGATCAGTGCATGATCAGCACGTGTGTGATCATCCACGTGATCAGTGCATGATCAGCTGCGTGATCAGTGCATGATCAGCCACGTGATCAGTGCATGATCATCCGCGTGATCAGTGCATGATCAGTCACGTGATCAGTGTGTGATCAGCCACGTGATCAGTGCATGATCAGCCACATGATCAGTGCATGATCAGTGATGATCAGTGCATGATCAGTCACGTGACAGTGCATGGTAGCCGTGATCAGTGCATGATCAGCCACGTGATCAGTGCATGATAGCCACGTGATCAGTGCATGATCAGCCACGTGATCAGTGCATGATCAGTCACGTGATCAGTGTGTGATCAGCCACGTGATCAGTGCATGATATCCACGTGATCAGTGCATGACAGCCACGTGATCAGTGCATGATAGCCACGTTGGTGCATGATCAGTCACGTGATCATGTGTGATCAGCCACGTGATCAGTGCATGATGACCACGTGATCAGTGCATGATCAGTGCATTGATCAGTGCATGATCAGTCAGCGTGATCAGCCATGGTGCCTGCGTGTCGTTGCATGATCAGCCACGTGATCAGTGCATGATAGCCGTGATCAGTGCATGATCAGTCCGCGTGATCAGTGCATGATCAGTCACGTGATCAGTGCATGATCAGTTCGTGATCAGTGCATGATCAGTCACGTGACCAGTATATGTTTGCTCACGTGATCATTCCATGCAGAGCCACGTGATCAGTGCATGATAGCCACGTGATCAGTGCATGATCCCGTGAGCAGTATGATCAGCCACGTGATCAGTGCATGATTTTATTGATCAGTGCATGATCAGTCACGTGATCAGTGTGTGATCAGCCGTGATCAGTGCATGATCAGCCACGTGATCAGTGCATGTATGCGTGATCAGTGCATGATCAGTCACGTGATCAGTGCATGATCAGCCACGTGATCAGTGCATGATATCCGTGATCAGTGCATGATCAGCCACGTGATCAGTGCATGATAGCCACGTGATCAGTGCATGATCAGTCACGTGATCAGTGTGATCAGCCACGTGATCAGTGCATGATCAGTCACGTGATCAGTGCATGATCATTCACGTGACCAGTACATGGGCTTCATGATCATTGCATGATCAGCCACGTGATCAGTGCATGATAGCCGTGATCAGTGCAGATCATCACGTGATCAGTGCATGATCAGTCACGTGACCAGTGCATGGTAGCAATGATCATTGCATGATCAGCCACGTGATGCGTGATGATCACGTGATCAGTGCATGATCAACAGATCAGTGCATGATCAGTCACGTGATCAGTGCATGATCAGCCACGTGATCAGTGCATGATCAGCCACGTGATCAGTGCATGATCAGCCACGTGATCAGTGCATGATCAGCCATGATCAGTGCATGATCAGTTACGTGATCAGTGCATGATCAGCCGTGATCAGTGCATGGTAGACATGATGTGCATGATCAGCCACGTGATCAGTGCATGATATCCTGATCAGTGCATGATCAGCCACGTGATCAGTGCATGATCAGCCACGTGATCAGTGCATGATCAGTCACGTGATCAGGGCCTGCTGAGCTGCGTGATTACATCTGCTCATCTGCTTGACAATGCCAGCTGAGCTGCGATTCCTGCCTGTCATCTGCTTGACAATTGCCAGCTGTGCTGCGTGTTCCTGCCTGCTCAGCTGCTTGATTATGCCAGCTGAGCAGCGCATGTTCCTCACCTGAGTTGCATGATTGCATGGTTGTGCCTGCTCAGCTCTTTGTTTTGTGCCTCCAAGTACATGATCAGTGTATGATAGCAAACATGATCAGCATGATCAGTCACATGATCAGCGCCATTGATCACGTGATCACTACATGATAGTCATGTGATCAGTCCATGCTCAGTCACGGTATCAGTGCATGATCAGCCACGTGATCAGTGCATGATCTGTCACAAGATCAGTGTATGATCAGCACGTGATCAGTGCGGGCAGTCATCAGGATCAGTGCATGATAGAGGTGATCAGTGCATGATGTCATCGTGATCAGTGCATGATAGCCACGTGATCAGTGCATGATCAGTCACCTGATGGGTGTATGATCATTCACTGACCATGCATGGCAGCTCATGATCAGTGCATGATCAGCCACGTGATCAGTGCATGATAGCCACGTGATCACTGCATGATCAGTCACGTGATCAGTGCATGATCAGTCATGTGACCAGTACATGGTAGCTGCGTGACCATGGCATGATCAGCCACGTAGCAGTGCATGATAGCCACGTGATCAGTGCATGATCAGTCATGATCAGTGCATGATCAGTCACGTGATCAGTGCATGATCAGCCACGTGATCAGTGCATGATCAACGCATGATCAGTGTGATCAGCCAGTGATCAGTGCATGATAGCCACGTGATCAGTGCATGATCAGTCCACGTGATCAGTGCATGATCAGTCACGTGATCAGTGTGATCAGCCACGTGATCAGTGCATGATCAGCCACGTGATCAGTGCATGATCAGTGCGTGATCAGTGCATGATCAGTCACGTGATCAGTGCATGTAGCTACGTGATCATTGCCATCAGTCACATGATCAGTGCATGATAAGCCACGTGATCAGTGCATGATAGCCACGTGATCAGTGCATGATCAGTCACGTGATCGTGTGATCAGCCATGATCAGTGCATGATATCCACGTGATCAGTGCATGACAGCCACGTGATCAGTGCATGATGAGACCACGTGATCAGTGCATGATCAGTCACGTGATCATGTGTGATCAGCCACTGATCAGTGCATGATCAATTACGTGATCAGTGCATGATCATCACGTGACCAGTACATGATAACGTGATCGTTGCATGATCAGCCACGTGAGCAGTGCATGATAGCCACGTGATCAGTGCATGATCAGTCACGTGATCAGTACATGATCAGTCGTGAACAGTGCATGATCATTCGTGATCAGTGCATGATCAGTCACGTGACCAGTATATGGTAGCTACGTGATCATTCCATGATCGAGCCACGTGAGCAGTGCATGATAGCCACGTGATGTGTGCATGAGTTACGTGAGTATGATCAGCCACGTGATCAGTGCATGAGTGCCACGTGATCAGTGCATGATATGTCACGTGACAGGTGTGTGATCAGCCGTGAACAGTGCATGATCAGCCACGTGATCAGTGCATGATGCCAGTGATCAGTGCATGATCAGTTCGTGATCAGTGTATGATCAGCCACGTGATCAGTGCATGATCAACACGTGATCAGTGTATGATCAGCCACGTGAACAGTGCATGCTCAGTCACGTGATCAGGGCCTGCTGAGCTGCGTGATTACTGTCTGCTCATCTGCTTGACACCAGCTGAGCTGCACGATTCCTGCCTGTCATCTGCTTGACAATTGCCAGCTGTGCTGCGTAATTCCTGCCTGCTCAGCTGCTTGATTATTGCCAGCTGAGCAGCATGATTCCTCACACCTGAGTTCCATGATTATTGCCTGCTGACTGTTTGATTCGTGCCTACTCAGCTCTTTGTTTATTGCCTCCAGAGGCACATGATCAGTGTATGATAGCAAACATGATCAGCGCATGATCAGTCACATGATCAGCGCCATTAAGTCACGTGATCACTACATGATAGTCATGTGATCAGTCCATGCTCAGTCACGGTATCAGTGCATGATCAGCCACGTGATCAGTGCATGATCTGTCACAAGATTAGTGTATGATCATCCACGTGATCAGTGCATGGGAGTCATGTGATCAGTGCATGATATAGCGTGATCAGTGCATGATCAGTCGTGATCAGTGCATGATAGCCACGTGATCAGTGCATGATCAGTCACCTGATGGGTGTATGATCATTCACGTGACCTGTACATGGTAGCTACATGATCATTGCATGATCAGCCACGTGAGTAGTGCATGATAGCCACGTGATCACTGCATGATCAGTCACGTGATCAGTGCATGATCAGTCATGTGACCAGTACATGGTAGCTGCGTGATCAGCCGATCAGCCACGTGATCAGTGCATTCAGCCCACGTGATCAGTGCAGTCAGTCCAGTGATCAGTGCATGATCAGTTACGTGATCAGTGCATGATCAGCCACGTGATCAGTGCATGATCAGCCACGTGATCATGCATGATCAGTTCGTGATCAGTGCATGATCAGTCACGTGATCAGTGCATGATGCTACGTGATCAGTGCATGATCAGCCACGTGATCAGTGCATGATAGCCACGTGATCAGTGCATGATGTCACGTGATCAGTGCGATCAGTCATGTGATCAGTGTGATGCAGTACGTGATCAGTGCATGATAGCCACGTGATCAGTGCATGACAGCCACGTGATCAGTGCATGATAGCCACGTGATCAGTGCATGATCAGTCACGTGATCAGTGTGATCAGCCACGTGATCAGTGCATGAGCCACGTGATCAGTGCATGATCAATTCACGTGATCAGTGCATGATCAGTCACGTGATCCAGTGCATGATTGCTACGTGATCAGTTATGATCAGCCACGTGATCAGTGCATGATCAGCACGTGATCAGTGCATGATCAGCCACGTGATCAGTGCATGATCAGTCACGTGATCAGTGCATGATCTTCGTGATCAGTGCATGATCAGTCCGTGCCAGTGCATGATTGCTCGTGATCAGTGCGATCAGCACATGATCAGTGCATGATGCACGTGATCAGTGCATGTCAGTTACGTGATCAGTGTGATCACCACGTGATCAGTGCATAGTCAGCTGCGTGATCAGTGCATGATCAGTCACGTGATCAGTGCATGATTCAATACGAATCAGTATGATCAGTGGTGATCAGTGCATGATCATGCGTGATCAGTGCATGATCAATAGCGGATGATCATGATCATCCACGTGATCAGTGCATGATCAGCCGTGATCAGTGCATGATCAGCACGTGATCAGTGCATGATCAGCCACGTGATCAGTGCGCCGTGTACGTGTGCATGATCAGTCACGTGATCAGTGCATGATCAGCCACGTGATCAGTGCATGATCAGCCACGTGATCAGTGCATGATCAGCCCGTGATCAGTCATGTAGAGCACGTGATCAGTGCATGATCAGCCACGTGATCAGTGCATGATCAGCCACGTGATCAGTGCATGATCAGTCAGTGATCAGTGCATGATCAGTTCGTGACCAGTACATGGTAGCTACGTGATCAGTGCATGATCAGCCACGTGATCAGTGCATGATAGCCACGTGATCAGTGCATGATAGCCGTGATCAGTGCATGATCAGTCATGTGATACGTGTGTGATCAGCCACGTGATCAGTGCATGATATCCACGTGATCAGTGCATGCAGCCGTGATCAGTGCATGATCCACGTGGATCAGTGCATGATCAGTCACGTGATACGTGTGATCAGCCACGTGATCAGTGCATGATGAGCCACGTGATCAGTGCATGATCAATTACGTGATCAGTGCATGATCAGTCACGTGACCAGTACATGGTTGCTGCGTGATCGTTGCATGATCAGCCACGTGAGCAGTGCATGATAGCCACGTGATCAGTGCATGATCAGTCACGTGATCAGTACATGATCAGTCACGTGATCAGTGCATGATCATTCGTGATCAGTGCATGATCAGTCACGTTACCAGTATATGGTTGCTCGTGATCATTCATGACGAGCCACGTGAGCAGTGCATGATAGCCACGTGATGTGTGCATGAGTTACGTGATCAGAGTATGATCAGCCACGTGATCAGTGCATGAGTGCCGTGATCAGTGCATGATATGTCACGTGACAGGTGTGTGATCAGCCACGTGATCAGTGCATGTTCAGCCACGTGATCAGTGCATGATAGCCACGTGATCAGTGCATGATCAGTTACGTGAGCAGTGTATGATCAGCCACGTGATCAGTGCATGGTCAGACACGTGAACAGTGTATGATCAGCCACGTGATCAGTGCATGATATCCAAGTGATCAGTGCATGATCATCACGTGATCAGTGTATGATCAGCCACGTGAACAGTGCATGCTCAGTCACGTGATCTGGGCCTGCTGAGCTGCGTGATTACTGTCTGCTCATCTGCTTGACAATTGCCAGCTGAGCTGCACGATTCCTGCCTGTCATCTGCTTGACAATTGCCAGCTGTGCTGCGTAATTCCTGCCTGCTCAGCTGCTTGATTATTGCCAGCTGAGCAGCATGATTCCTCACACCTGAGTTCCATGATTATTGCCTGCTGACTGTTTGATTCGTGCCTACTCAGCTCTTTGTTTATTGCCTCCAGAGGCACATGATCAGTGTATGATAGCAAACATGATCAGCGCATGATCAGTCACATGATCAGCGCCATTAAGTCACGTGATCACTACATGATAGTCATGTGATCAGTCCATGCTCAGTCACGGTATCAGTGCATGATCAGCCACGTGATCAGTGCATGATCTGTCACAAGATTAGTGTATGATCATCCACGTGATCAGTGCATGGGCAGTCATGTGATCGGTGCATGATATAGACGTGATCAGTGCATGATCAGTCCGTGATCAGTGCATGATAGCCACGTGATCAGTGCATGATCAGTCACCTGATGGGTGTATGATCATTCACGTGACCTGTACATGGTAGCTACATGATCATTGCATGATCAGCCACGTGAGTAGTGCATGATAGCCACGTGATCAGTGCATGATCAGTCACGTGATCAGTGCATGATCAGTCATGTGACCAGTACATGGTAGTCGTGATCATGGCATGATCAGCCACGTGATCAGTGCATGATAGCCACGTGATCAGTGCATGTCAGACGTGATCAGTGCATGATCAGTCACGTGATCAGTGCATGATCAGCCACGTGATCAGTGCATGATCAGCACGTGATCAGTGCATGATCAGTGTGATCAGTGCATGATGCCGTGATCAGTGCATGATCAGCCACGTGATCAGTGCATGATCAGCCACGTGATCAGTGCATGATCAGCCACGTGATCAGTGCATGATCAGCCACGTGATCAGTGCATGATCAGTCATGATCAGTGCATGATCAGCCACGTGATCAGTGCATGATCAGCCACGTGATCAGTGCATGATCAGCCACGTGATCAGTGCATGATCAGTCGTGATCAGTGCATGATAGCTGCGTGATCAGTGCATGATCAGCCACGTGATCAGTGCATGATAGCCACGTGATCAGTGCATGATAGCCACGTGATCAGTGCATGATCAGTCACGTGATCGTGTGTGATCAGCCACGTGATCAGTGCATGATATCCACGTGATCAGTGCATGACAGCCACGTGATCAGTGCATGAGAGCCACGGATCAGTGCATGATCAGTCACGTGATACATGTGTGATCAGCCACGTGATCAGTGCATGATGAGCCACGTGATCAGTGCATGATCAATTGCGTGATCAGTGCATGATCAGTCGCGTGACCAGTACATGGTTGCTCGTGATCGTGCATGATCAGCCACGTGAGCAGTGCATGATAGCCACGTGATCAGTGCATGATCAGTCACGTGATCAGTACATGATCAGTCACGTGAACAGTGCATGATCATTTACGTGATCTTGCATGATCAGTCACGTGACCAGTATATGGTTGCTACGTGATCATTCCATGACGAGCCACGTGAGCAGTGCATGATAGCCGCGTGATGTGTGCATGAGTTACGTGAGCAGAGTGTGATCAGCCACGTGATCAGTGCATGAGTGCCACGTGATCAGTGCATGATATGTCGCGTGACAGGTGTGTGATCAGCCACGTGACAGTGCATGTTCAGCCACGTGATCAGTGCATGATAGCCACGTGATCAGTGCATGATCAGTTACGTGAGCAGTGTATGATCAGCCACGTGATCAGTGCATGGTCAGACACGTGAACGGTGTATGATCAGCCACGTGATCAGTGCATGATATCCAAGTGATCAGTGCATGATCATCACGTGATCAGTGTATGATCAGCCACGTGAACAGTGCATGCTCAGTCACGTGATCTGGGCCTGCTGAGCTGCGTGATTACTGTCTGCTCATCTGCTTGACAATTGCCAGCTGAGCTGCACGATTCCTGCCTGTCATCTGCTTGACAATTGCCAGCTGTGCTGCGTAATTCCTGCCTGCTCAGCTGCTTGATTATTGCCAGCTGAGCAGCATGATTCCTCACACTGAGTTCCATGATTATTGCCTGCTGACTGTTTGATTCGTGCCTACTCAGCTCTTTGTTTATTGCCTCCAGAGGCACATGATCAGTGTATGATAGCAAACATGATCAGCGCATGATCAGTCACATGATCAGCGCCATTAAGTCACGTGATCACTACATGATAGTCATGTGATCAGTCCATGCTCAGTCACGGTATCAGTGCATGATCAGCCACGTGATCAGTGCATGATCTGTCACATGATTAGTGTATGATCATCCACGTGATCAGTGCATGGGCAGTCATGTGATCAGTGCATGATATAGGCGTGAACAGTGCATGATCAGTCTCGTGATCAGTGCATGATAGCCACGTGATCAGTGCATGATCAGTCACCTGATGGGTGTATGATCATTCACGTGACCTGTACATGGTAGCTACATGATCATTGCATGATCAGCCACGTGATAGTGCATGATAGCCACGTGATCAGTGCATGATCAGTCACGTGATCAGTGCATGCAGTCATGTGACCAGTACATGGTAGCTGCGTGATCATGGCATGATCAGCCACGTGAGCAGTGCATGATAGCCACGTGATCAGTGCATGATCAGAACGTGATCAGTGCATGATCAGTCACGTGATCAGTGCATGATCAGCCACGTGATCAGTGCATGATCAGCCGTGATCAGTGCATGATCAGCCACGTGATCAGTGCATGATCACACGTGATCAGTGCATGATCAGCCGCGTGATCGGTGCATGATAGCCACGTGATCAGTGCATGATCATCACGTGATCAGTGCATGATCAGTCACGTGATCAGTGATAGATGCTACGTGATCAGTGCATGATCAGCCACGTGATCAGTGCATGATAGCCATGATCAGTGCATGATCAGCCACGTGATCAGTGCATGATCAGCCACGTGATCAGTGCATGATCAGTCACGTGATCAGTGCATGATCATCCACGTGATCAGTGCATGTATCATGTGATCAGTGCATGATCAGCACGTGATCAGTGCATGATCAGTCACGTGATCAGTGCAATATACGTGATCAGTGCATGATCAGTCACGTGATCAGTGCATGATCAGTCACGTGATCAGTGCATGATCAGCTCATGATCATTATGATCAGCCACGTGATCAGTGCATGATAGCACGTGATCAGTGCATGATCAGTCACGTGATCAGTGCATGATCAGTCACGTGACAGTACATGGTAGCTGCGTGATCATGCATGATCAGCCACGTGATCAGTGCATGATAGCCACGTGATCAGTGCATGATCAGCCACGTGATCAGTGCATGATCAGTCACGTGATCAGTGCATGATCAGCCACGTGATCAGTGCATGATCAGTCACGTGATCAGTGCATGATCAGCCACGTGATCAGTGCATGATAGCCACGTGATCAGTGCATGATCAGTCACGTGATCAGTGCATGATCACGTGATCAGTGCATGATCAGCCACGTGATCAGTGCATGATCAGCCACGTGATCAGTGCATGATCAGTCGTGATCAGTGCATGATCAGTCCACGTGATCAGTGCATGATAGCTCGTGATCAGTGCATGATCAGCCACGTGATCAGTGCATGATGCCACGTGATCAGTGCATGATCAGCCACGTGATCAGTGCATGATCAGTGTGATCGTGCATGATCAGCCACGTGATCAGTGCATGATAGCCATGATCAGTGCATGATCAGCCACGTGATCAGTGCATGATAGCCACGTGATCAGTGCATGATCATGCGTGATCATGTGTGATCAGCCACGTGATCAGTGCATGATCATGCGTGATCAGTGCATGATCAGTCACGTGACCAGTACATGGTTGCTCATGATCAGTTCATGATCAGCCACGTGAGCAGTGCATGATAGCCACGTGATCAGTGCATCAGTCACGTGATCAGTGCGATCAGTCCCTTGATCAGTGCATGATCATTCGCGTGATCAGTGCATGATCAGTCGTGCCAGTATATGGTAGCTACGTGATCATTGCATGACAGGCCACGTGAGCAGTGCATGATAGCCACGTGATGTGTGCATGAGTCGTGACGAGTATGATCAGCCACGTGATCAGTGCATGATGCCACGTGATCAGTGCATGATCAGTCACGTGACAGGTGCATGATCAGCCACGTGATCAGTGCATGATCAGCCGTGATCAGTGCATGATAGCCGTGATCAGTGCATGATCAGTACGTGATCAGTGCATGATCAGCCACGTGATCAGTGCATGATCAGACACGATCAGTGCATGATCAGTCGCGTGATCAGTGCATGATCAGCCACGTGATCAGTGCATGATCAGTCACGTGATCAGTGCATGATCAGCCACGTGATCAGTGCATGATAGCACGTGATCAGTGCATGATCAGTCCGTGATCATGTGATCAGTGTGATCAGTGCATGATAGCACGTGATCAGTGCATGATCAGTCACGTGATCAGTGCATGATAGTCACGTGATCAGTGCATGATCAGCCGTGATCAGTGCATGATCAGCCACGTGATCAGTGCATGATCTGTCTGATCAGTGCATGATCATCCACGTGATCAGTGCATGATCAGTCATGTGATCAGTGCATGATATAGCCGTGATCAGTGCATGATCAGTCACGTGATCAGTGCATGATAGCCACGTGATCAGTGCATGATCAGTCACCTGATCAGTGCATGATCAGTTCGTGACCTGTACATGGTAGCTACATGATCATTGCATGATCAGCCACGTGATCAGTGCATGATAGCCACGTGATCAGTGCATGATCAGTCACGTGATCAGTGCATGATCAGTCATGTGACCAGTACATGGTAGCTGCGTGATCATGGCATGATCAGCCACGTGATCAGTGCATGATAGCCACGTGATCAGTGCATGATCAGACACGTGATCAGTGCATGATCAGTCACGTGATCAGTGCATGATCAGCCGTGATCAGTGCATGATCAGCCACGTGATCAGTGTATGATCAGCCACGTGATCAGTGCATGATAGCCACGTGATCAGTGCATGATCAGTCACGTGATCAGTGCATGATCAGTTACGTGATCAGTGCATGATCAGCCACGTGATCAGTGCATGATCAGCCACGTGATCAGTGCATGATCAATTCGTGATCAGTGCATGATCAGTCACGTGACCAGTACATGGTAGCTACGTGATCATTGCATGATCAGCCACGTGATCAGTGCATGATAGCCACGTGATCAGTGCATGATAGCCACGTGATCAGTGCATGATCAGTCATGTGATCGTGTGTGATCAGCCACGTGATCAGTGCATGATATCCGCGTGATCAGTGCATGACAGCCGCGTGATCAGTGCATGAGAGCCTGGATCAGTGCATGATCAGTCACGTGATCATGTGTGATCAGCCACGTGATCAGTGCAGGATCAATTACGTGATCAGTGCATGATCAGTCACGTGACCAGTACATGGTTGCTACGTGATCGTTGCATGATCAGCCACGTGAGCAGAGCATGATAGCCACGTGATCAGTGCATGATCAGTCACGTGATCAGTACATGATCAGTCACGTGAACAGTGCATGATCATTCGTGATCTGCATGATCAGTCACGTACCAGTATATGGTTGCTACGTGATCATTCCATGAGCCACGTGAGCAGTGCATGATAGCCACGTGATGTGTGCATGAGTTACGTGAGAGAGTATGATCAGCCACGTGATCAGTGCATGAGTGCCACGTGATCAGTGCATGATATGTCACGTGACAGGTGTGTGATCAGCCACGTGAACAGTGCATGTTCAGCCACGTGATCAGTGCATGATAGCCACGTGATCAGTGCATGATCATTACGTGAGCAGTGTATGATCAGCCACGTGATCAGTGCATGGTCAGACACGTGAACAGTGTATGATCAGCCACGTGATCAGTGCATGATATCCAAGTGATCAGTGCATGATCATCGCGTGATCAGTGTATGATCAGCCACGTGAACAGTGCATGCTCAGTCACGTGATCTGGGCCTGCTGAGCTGCGTGATTACTGTCTGCTCATCTGCTTGACAATTGCCAGCTGGGCTGCACGATTCCTGCCTGTCATCTGCTTGACAATTGCCAGCTGTGCTGCGTAATTCCTGCCTGCTCAGCTGCTTGATTATTGCCAGCTGAGCAGCATGATTCCTCACACCTGAGTTCCATGATTATTGCCTGCTGACTGTTTGATTCGTGCCTACTCAGCTCTTTGTTTATTGCCTCCAGAGGCACATGATCAGTGTATGATAGCAAACATGATCAGCGCATGATCAGTCACATGATCAGCGCCATTAAGTCACGTGATCACTACATGATAGTCATGTGATCAGTCCATGCTCAGTCACGGTATCAGTGCATGATCAGCCACGTGATCAGTGCATGATCTGTCACAAGATTAGTGTATGATCATCCACGTGATCAGTGCATGGGCAGTCATGTGATCAGTGCATGATATAGGCGTGAACAGTGCATGATCAGTCTCGTGATCAGTGCATGATAGCCACGTGATCAGTGCATGATCAGTCACCTGATGGGTGTATGATCATTCACGTGACCTGTACATGGTAGCTACATGATCATTGCATGATCAGCCACGTGAGTAGTGCATGATAGCCACGTGATCAGTGCATGATCAGTCACGTGATCAGTGCATGATCAGTCATGCCAGTACATGGTAGCTGCGTGATCATGGCATGATCAGCCACGTGATCAGTGCATGATAGCCACGTGATCAGTGCATGATCAGTCACGTGATCAGTGCATGATCAGTCACGTGATCAGTGCATGATCAGCCACGTGATCAGTGCATGATCAGCCACGTGATCAGTGCATGATCAATTACGTGATCAGTGCATGATCAGTCACGTGATCAGTGCATGGTAGCTACGTGATCAGTGCATGATCAGCCACGTGATCAGTGCATGATAGCCACGTGATCAGTGCATGATCAGCCACGTGATCAGTGCATGATCAGTCACGTGATCAGTGCATGATCAGCCACGTGATCAGTGCATGATAGCCACGTGATCAGTGCATGATCAGCCACGTGATCAGTGCATGATCAGCACGTGATCAGTGCATGATCAGTCCGTGATCAGTGTGATCATGCGTGATCAGTGCATGATCAGCCACGTGATCAGTGCATGATCAGCCACGTGATCAGTGCATGATAGCCACGTGATCAGTGCATGATCAGTTACGTGAGCAGTGCATGATCAGCCACGTGATCAGTGCATGATCAGACACGTGAACAGTGTATGATCAGCCACGTGATCAGTGCATGATATCCACGTGATCAGTGCATGATCATCACGTGATCAGTGTATGATCAGCCACGTGAACAGTGCATGCTCAGTCACGTGATCAGGGCCTGCTGAGCTGCGTGATTACTGTCTGCTCATCTGCTTGACAATTGCCAGCTGGGCTGCACGATTCCTGCCTGTCATCTGCTTGACAATTGCCAGCTGTGCTGCGTAATTCCTGCCTGCTCAGCTGCTTGATTATTGCCAGCTGAGCAGCATGATTCCTCACACCTGAGTTCCATGATTATTGCCTGCTGACTGTTTGATTCGTGCCTACTCAGCTCTTTGTTTATTGCCTCCAGAGGCACATGATCAGTGTATGATAGCAAACATGATCAGCGCATGATCAGTCACATGATCAAGCGCCATTAAGTCACGTGATCACTGCATGATAGTCATGTGATCAGTCCATACTCAGTCACGGTATCAGTGCATGATCAGCCACGTGATCAGTGCATGATCTGTCACAAGATTAGTGTATGATCATCCGCGTGATCAGTGCATGGGCAGTCATGTGATCAGTGCATGATATAGGCGTGAACAGTGCATGATCAGTCTCGTGATCAGTGCGTGATAGCCACGTGATCAGTGCATGATCAGTCACCTGATGAGTGTATGATCATTCACGTGACCTGTACATGGTAGCTACATGATCATTGCATGATCAGCCACGTGAGTAGTTCATGATAGCCACGTGATCACATGATCAGTCACGTGATCAGTGCATGATCAGTCATGTGACCAGTACATGGTAGCTGCGTGATCATCGCATGATCAGCCACGTGAGCAGTGCATGATAGCCACGTGATCAGTGCATGATCAGACACGTGATCAGTGCATGATCAGTCACGTGATCAGTGCATGATCAGCCACGTGATCAGTGCATGATCAGTCACGTGATCAGTGCATGATCAGCCACGTGATCAGTGCATGACCAGTCACGTAATCAGTGCATGATCAGCCACGTGATCGGTGCATGATCAGCCACGTGATCAGTGCATGATCAGCCACGTGATCAGTGCATGATCATTCACGTGATCAGTGCATGATCTCCGTGATCAGTGCATGATAATCCGTGATCAGTGCATGATAACCACGTGATCAGTGCATGATCAGCCACGTGATCAGTGCATGATCAGTCACGTGATCAGTGCATGATCAGTCACGTGATCAGTGCATGATAGCTACGTGATCAGTGCATGATCAGCCACGTGATCAGTGCATGATGTGCGTGATCAGTGCATGATAGCCACGTGATCAGTGCATGATCAGTCGTGATCAGTGTGATCAGCCACGTGATCGGTGCATGATCCACGTGATCAGTGCATGAGCAGCACGTGATCAGTGCATGATAGCCACGTGATCAGTGCATGATAAGTCACGTGATCATGTGCGATCATGCCATGATCAGTGCATGATGAGCCACGTGATCAGTGCAGGATCAGTACGTGATCAGTGCATGATCAGTCACGTGACCAGTACATGGTTGCCACGTGATCGTTGCATGATCAGCCACGTGATCAGTGCATGATACCACGTGGTCAGTGCATGATCAGTCGCGTGATCAGTGCATGATCAACGTGATCAGTGCATGATCATTTACGTGATCTTGCATGATCATCCGTGACAGTATATGGTTGCTCGTGATCATTGCATGATAGTGACCATGAGCAGATGCATGATGTCCCGTGATGTGCGTCAGTTACGTGAGCAGTGCATGATCAGCCACGTGATCAGTGCATGATGTCCGCGTGATCAGTGCATGATAGTCACGTGACAGTATGTTCAGCCCGTGATCAGTGCATGATCAGCCACGTGAGCAGTGCATGATAGCACGTGATCAGTGCATGATCAGTTCGTGATCGTTGTGATCAGTCACGTGATCAGTGCATGATATCCACGTGATCAGTGCATGATCACACGTGATCAGTGCATGATAGCCGCGGGATCAGTGCATGATCAGTCACGTGATACATGTGTGATCGGCGTGATCAGTGCATGATAGCCACGTGATCAGTGCAGGATCCATTACCATGATCAGTGCATGATCAGTCGCGTGACCAGTACATGGTTGCTACGTGATCGTTGCATGATCAGCCACGTGAGCAGGCATGATAGCCACGTGGTCAGTGCATGATCAGTCGCGTGATCAGTACATGATCAGTCCGTGAACAGTGCATGATCATTCGTGATCTTTACATGATCAATCGCGTTACCAGTATATGGTTGCTTCGTGATCATTCCATGAGCCACGTGAGCAGTGCATGATAGCCACGTGATGTGCATGAGTTACGTGAGCAGAGTATGATCAGCCACGTGATCAGTGCATGAGTGCCACGTGATCAGTGCATGATATGTCACGTGACAGGTGTGTGATCAGCCACGTGAACAGTGCATGTTCAGCCGTGATCAGTGCATGATAGCCACGTGATCAGTGCATGATCAGTTGCGTGAGCAGTGTATGATCAGCCACGTGATCAGTGCATGGTCAGACGCGTGAACAGTGTATGATCAGCCACGTGATCAGTGCATGATATCCAAGTGATCAGTGCATGATCATCACGTGATCAGTGTATGATCAGCCACGTGAACAGTGCATGCTCAGTCACGTGATCTGGGCCTGCTGAGCTGTGATTACTGTCTGCTCATCTGCTTGACAATTGCCAGCTGAGCTGCACGATTCCTGCCTGTCATCTGCTTGACAATTGTCAGCTGTGCTGCGTAATTCCTGCCTGCTCAGCTGCTTGATTATTGCCAGCTGAGCAGCATGATTCCTCACACTGTGTTCCATGATTATTGCCTGCTGACTGTTTGATTCGTGCCTACTCAGCTCTTTGTTTATTGCCTCCAGAGGCACATGGTCAGTGTATGATAGCAAACATGATCAGCGCATGATCAGTCACATGATCGGCGCCATTAAGTCACGTGATCACTACATGATAGTCATGTGATCAGTCCATGCTCAGTCACAGTGATCAGTGCATGATCAGCCACGTGATCAGTGCATGATCATCACAAGATTAGTGTATGATCATCCACGTGATCATGCCGCGCAGATCATGTGATCAGTGCATGATATAGGCGTGAACAGTGCATGATCAGTCTCGTGATCAGTGCATGATAGCCGTGATCAGTGCATGATCAGTCACCTGATGGGTGTATGATCATTCACGTGACCTGTATGGTAGCTACATGATCATTGCATGATCAGCCACGTGAGTAGTTCATGATGCCACGTGATCACTGCATGATGCGTGATCAGTGCATGATCAGTCATGTGACCAGTACATGGTGCTTCCGTGATCATGGCATGATCAGCCGTGATCAGTGCATGATAGCCACGTGATCAGTGCATGATCAGCGTGATCAGTACATGATCATCAGCGTGATCAGTATGATCAGCACGTGATCAGTGCATGTTCAGCACGTGATCAGTGCATGATCAGTCACGTGATCAGTGCATGATCAGTCATGTGATCAGTGTATGATCAGCACGTGATCAGTGCATGATCAGCCATGATCAGTGCATGATCAGTTGGTGATCAGTGCATGATCAGTTACGTGACCAGTACATGGTAGCCACGTGATCATTGCATGATCAGCCACGTGATCAGTGCATGATAGCCGTGATCAGTGCATGATCAGCGTGATCAGTGCATGATCAGTCACGTGATCAGTGTGATCAGCCACATGATCAGTGCATGATCAGCCATGATCAGTGCATGACAGCCCGTGATCAGTCCATGATGTACGTGATCAGTGCATGATCAGTCCACGTGATCAGTGCATGATCAGTCACGTGATCAGTGCATGATGAGCCACGTGATCAGTGCAGGATCAATTCGTGATCAGTGCATGATCAGTCACGTGACCAGTGCATGGTCACCGTGATCATTGCATGATCAGCCACGTGATCAGTGCAATGCCACGTGATAAGTGCATGATCAGTCGTGATCAGTGCATGATCAGCACGTGATCAGTGCA
This sequence comes from Bos javanicus, assembly GCF_032452875.1. Lineage (NCBI taxonomy): Eukaryota > Metazoa > Chordata > Mammalia > Artiodactyla > Bovidae > Bos > Bos javanicus. The sequence continues at coordinate 23,756 of NW_026894953.1, forward strand.
TGGTCATTCGTGATCTTTGCATGATCAGTCACGTGACAGTATATGGTTGCTACGTGATCATTCATGACGTATTGAGCAGTGCATGATCAGCCACGTGATGTGTGCATGAGTTCGTAGCAGTATGATGTACGTGATCAGTGCATGATGCCACGTGATCAGTGCATGATAGTCACGTGATCAGTGTGTGATCAGCCGCGTGATCAGTGCATGATCAGCCACGTGATCAGTGCATGATAATGCGTGATCAGTGCATGATCAGTCACGTGATCAGTGTGATCAGTGCAGTTCGTGCGCCAGTATCACGGCAGTGATGTGCATAGCCGCGTGATCAGTGCATGATACCGTGATCAGTGCATGATCAGTCACGTGATACATGTGTGATCAGCCACGTGGTCAGTGCGTGATGAGCCGCATTCAGTGCAGGATCAATTACGTGATCAGTGCATGATCAGTCACGTGACCAGTACATGGTTGCTACGTGATCGTTGCGCGATCAGCACGTGAGCAGAGCATGATGGCCGTGGTCAGTGCATGATCAGTCACGTGATCAGTACATGATCAGTCACGTGAACAGTGCATGATCATTTACGTGATCATTGCATGATCAGTCACGTTACCAGTATATGGTTGCTCGTGATCATTCCATGGCGAACCACGTGAGCAGTGCATGATAGCCACGTGATGTGTGCATGAGTTTCGTGAGCAGAGTATGATCAGCCACGTGATCAGTGCATGAGTGCCACGTGATCAGTGCATGATATGTCACGTGACAGGTGTGTGATCAGCCACGTGACAGTGCATGTTCAGCCACGTGATCAGTGCATGATAGCCACGTGATCAGTGCATGATCAATTACGTAGGCAGTGTATGATCAGCCACGTGATCAGTGCATGGTCAGACACGTGAACAGTGTATGATCAGCCACGTGATCAGTGCATGATATCCAAGTGATCAGTGCATGATCATCACGTGATCAGTGTATGATCAGCCACGTGAACAGTGCATGCTCAGTCACGTGATCTGGGCCTGCTGAGCTGCGTGATTACTGTCTGCTCATCCACTTGACAAGTGCCAGCTGAGCTGCACGATTCCTGCCTGTCATCTGCTTGACAATTGCCAGCTGTGCTGCGTAATTCCTGCCTGCTCAGCTGCTTGATTATTGCCAGCTGAGCAGCATGATTCCTCACACCTGAGTTCCATGATTATTGCCTGCTGACTGTTTGATTCGTGCCTACTCAGCTCTTTGTTTATTGCCTCCAGAGGCACATGATCAGTGTATGATAGCAAACATGATCAGCGCATGATCAGTCACATGATCAGCGCCATTAAGTCACGTGATCACTACACGATAGTCGTGTAATCAGTCATGCTCAGTCACGGTATCAGTGCATGATCAGCCACGTGATCAGTGCATGATCTGTCACAGATTAGTGTATGATCATCACGTGATCAGTGCAGGCAGTCATGTGATCAGTGCATGATATAGGCGTGAACAGTGCATGATCAGTCTCGTGATCAGTGCATGATAGCCACGTGATCAGTGCATGATCAGTCACCTGATGGGTGTATGATCATTCGTGTACCTGACATGGTGCTACATGATATTGCATGATCAGCCACGTGAGTAGTTCATGATGGCCACGTGATCACTGCATGATCATCAGTGCATGATCAGTCATGTGACCAGTACATGGTAGCTGCGTGATCATGGCATGATCAGCCACGTGAGCAGTGCATGATAGTCACGTGATCAGTGCATGAACAGATCAGTGCATGATCAGTCACGTGATCAGTGCATGATCAGTCGTGATCAGTGCATGGCCAATCAGTGATCAGTGCATGCTCAGTCACGTGATCAGTGCATGATCAGTTATGTGATCAGTGTATGATGCCACGTGATCAGTGCATGATCAACCGCATGATCAGTGCATGATCAGTCACGTGCTCAGTGCATGATCAGATTCGTGACCAGTACATGGTAACCGTGATCATTGCCTGATCACGTGATCAGTGCGCATGATAGCCACGTGATCAGTGCATGATAGCCACGTGATCAGTGCATGATCAGTCATGTGATACGTGTGTGATCAGCCACATGATCAGTGCATGATATCCGTGATCAGTGCATGACAGCCGCGTGATCAGTGCATGGGAGCCACGGGATCAGTGCATGATCGGTCACGTGATACATGTGTGATCAGCCACGTGATCAGTGCATGATGAGCCACGTGATCGGTGCGGATCAGTTACGTGATCAGTGCATGATCAGTCACGTGACCAGCATGGTTGCTACGTGATCGTGCATGATCAGCCACGTGAGCAGAGCATGATAGCCGCGTGGTCAGTGCATGATCAGTCACGTGATCAGTATGATCAGTCACGTGAACAGTGCATGATCATTACGTGATCTTTGCATGATCAGTCACGTTACCGGTATATGGTTGCTACGTGATCATTCCATGACAGCCACGTGAGCAGTGCATGATAGCCACGTGATGTGTGCATGAGTTCGTGAGCAGAGTATGATCAGCCACGTGATCAGTGCATGAGTTCCACGTGATCAGTGCATGATATGTCACGTGACAAGTGTGTGATCAGCCACGTGAACGGTGCATGTTCAGCCACGTGATCAGTGCATGATAGCCACGTGATCAGTGCATGATCAGTTACGTGAACAGTGTATGATCAGCCACGTGATCAGTGCATGGTCAGAACGTGAACAGTGTATGATCAGCCACGTGATCAGTGCATGATATCCAAGTGATCGGTGCATGATCATCACGTGATCAGTGTGATCAGCCACGTGAACAGTGCATGCTCAGTCACGTGATCTGGGCCTGCTGAGCTGCGTGATTACTGTCTGCTCATCTGCTTGACAATTGCCAGCTGAGCTGCACGATTCCTGCCTGTCATCTGCTTGACAATTGCCAGCTGTGCTGCGTAATTCCTGCCTGCTCAGCTGCTTGATTATTGCCAGCTGAGCAGCATGATTCCTCACCTGAGTTCCATGATTATTGCCTGCTGACTGTTTGATTCGTGCCTACTCAGCTCTTTGTTTATTGCCTCCAGAGGCACATGATCAGTGTATGATAGCAAACATGATCAGCGCATGATCAGTCACATGATCAGCGCCATTAAGTCACGTGATCACTACATGATAGTCATGTGATCAGTCCATGCTCAGTCACGGTATCAGTGCATGATCAGCCACGTGATCAGTGCATGATCTGTCACAAGATTAGTGTATGATCATCCACGTGATCAGTGCACGGGCAGTCATGTGATCAGTGCATGATATAGGCGTGAACAGTGCATGATCAGTCCGTGATCAGTGCATGATAGCCACGTGATCAGTGCATGATCAGTCACCTGATGGGTGTATGATCATTCACGTGACCTGTACATGGTAGCTGCATGATCATTGCATGATCAGCCACGTGAGTAGTTCATGATAGCCACGTGGTCACTGCATGATCAGTCACGTGATCAGTGCATGATCAGTCATGTGACCAGTACATGGTAGCTCGTGATCATGGCATGATCAGCCACGTGAGCAGTGCATGATAGCCACGTGATCGGTGCATGATCAGCCACGAGATCAGTGCATGATCAGTCACGTGATCAGTGCATGATCAGCGTGATCAGTGCATGACAACACGTGATCAGTGCATGATCAGTCACGTGATCAGTGCATGATCAGCCACGTGATCAGTGCATGACCAGCCACGTGATCAGTGCATGATCAATTCATGATCAGTGCATGATCAGTCACGTGACAGTACATGATAGCTACGTGATCAGTGCATGATCAGCCAAGTGATCAGTGCATGATAGCCACGTGATCAGTGCATGATCAGCCACGTGATCAGTGCATGATCAGTTATGTGATCAGTGCATGATCAGCCACGTGATCAGTGCATGATCAACCACATGATCAGTGCATGATCAATTCGTGCTCAGTGCATGATCAGTCACGTGCCAGTACATGGTAGCTACGTGATCATTGCCTGATCAGCCACGTGATCAGTGCATGATAGCCACGTGATCAGTGCATGATAGCCACGTGATCAGTGCATGATCAGTCATGTGATCGTGTGTGATCAGCCACGTGATCAGTGCATGATATCCACGTGATCAGTGCATGCACACGTGATCAGTGCATGAGAGCCACGTGATCAGTGCATGATCAGTCATGATACATGTGTGATCAGCCAGTGATCAGTGCATGATGAGCCACGTGATCAGTGCAGGATCAATTCGTGATCAGTGCATGATCAGTCACGTGACCAGTACATGGTTGCTCGTGATCGTTGCATGATCAGCCACGTGAGCAGAGCATGATAGCCACGTGGTCAGTGCATGATCGGTCACGTGATCAGTACATGATCAGTCACGTGAACGGTGCATGATCATTCGTGATCTTTGCATGATCAGTCACGTTACCGGTATATGGTTGCTCGTGATCATTCCATGGCGAGCCACGTGAGCAGTGCATGATAGCCGCGTGATGTGTGCATGAGTTACGTGGGCAGTGTATGATCAGCCACGTGATCAGTGCATGAGTGCCACGTAATCAGTGCATGATATGTCACGTGGCAGGTGTATGATCAGCCACGTGAACAGTGCATGTTCAGCCACGTGATCAGTGCATGATAGCCACGTGATCAGTGCATGATCAGGTACGTGAGCAGTGTATGATCAGCCGCGTGATCAGTGCATGGTCAGACACGTGAACAGTGTATGATCAGCCACGTGATCAGTGCATGATATCCAAGTGATCAGTGCATGATCATCACGTGATCAGTATATGATCAGCCACGTGAACAGTGCATGCTCAGTCACGTGATCTGGGCCTGCTGAGCTGCGTAATTACTGTCTGCTCATCTGCTTGACAATTGCCAGCTGGGCTGCACGATTCCTGCCTGTCATCTGCTTGACAATTGCCAGCTGTGCTGCGTAATTCCTGCCTGCTCAGCTGCTTGATTATTGCCAGCTGAGCGGCATGATTCCTCACACCTGAGTTCCATGATTATTGCCTGCTGACTGTTTGATTCGTGCCTACTCAGCTCTTTGTTTATTGCCTCCAGAGGCACATGATCAGTGTATGATAGCAAACATGATCAGCGCATGATCAGTCACATGATCAGCGCCATTAAGTCACGTGATCACTACATGATAGTCATGTGATCAGTCCATGCTCAGTCACGGTATCAGTGCATGATCAGCCACGTGATCAGTGCATGATCTGTCACAAGATTAATGTATGATCATCCGTGATCAGTGCACGGGCGGTCATGTGATCAGTGCATGATAGGCGTGAACAGTGCATGATCAGTCGTGATCAGTGCATGATAGCCACGTGATCAGTGCATGATCAGTCACCTGATGGGTGTATGATCATTCACGTGACCTGTGCATGGTAGCTCATGATCATTGCATGATCAGCCACGTGAGTAGTTCATGATAGCCACGTGATCACTGCATGATCAGTCACGTGATCAGTGCATGATCAGTCATGTGACAGTACATGGTAGCTGCGTGATCATGGCATGATCAGCCACGTGAGCAGTGCATGATAGCCACGTGATCAGTGCATGATCCAGTCACGAGATCAGTGCATGATCAGTCACGTGATCAGTGCATGATCAGCCACGTGATCAGTGCATGATCAGTCACGTGATCAGTGCATGATCAGCCGCGTGATCAGTGCATGATGTACATGATCAGTGCATGTCCGCCACGTAGTCAGTGCATGATCAGTACGTGATCAGTGCATGATCAGTCACGTGATCAGTGTATGATCAGTCACGTGATCAGTGCATGATCAGCACGTGATCAGTGCATGATAGCGTGATCAGTGCATGATCAGCCACGTGATCAGTGCATGATCAGTCATGTGATCAGTGTGTGATCAGCCACGTGATCAGTGCATCACCGCGTGATCAGTGCATGATCAGCCACGTGATCAGTGCATGAAGCCGCGTGATCAGTGCATGATCAGTCACGTGATCAGTCATGATCAGTGCGTGACCAGTACGGTAATGATCATGGCATGATCAGCCACGTGGGCAGTGCATGATAGCCACGTGATCAGTGCATGATCATGCGTGATCAGTGCATGTTCAGCCGCGTGATCAGTGCATGATCAGCCACGTGATCACTGCATGATCAGACACGTGATCAGTGCATGATCAGTCCGTGATCAGTGCCAGTCAGTTGCGTGATCAGTGCATGATCAGCCACGTGATCAGTGCATGATCATGCATTATCAGTGCGATCAGTTGCTCGTGATCAGTTCGGTCAGTCACGTATCAGTTGCCATGGTCAGCCGTGATCAGTGCCTGATCAGCCACGTGATCAGTGCATGATAGCCACGTGATCAGTGCATGAGCACGTGATCAGTGCATGATCAGTCCATGTGATCGCGACGTGTGTGATCAGCCACGTGATCAGTGCATGATATCCGTGATCAGTGCATGATCAGCCACGTGATCAGTGCATGATCACGGGATCAGTGCAGATCAGTCGCACGTGATACATGTGTGATCAGCCACGTGATCAGTGCATGATAGCCCACGTGATCAGTGCAGAATCAATTACGTGATCAGTGCGATCAGTCCGTGACCAGTACATGGTTGCTCACGTGATCGTTGCATGATCAGCCACGTGGGCAGAGCATGATGGCCACGTGGTCGGTGCATGATCAGTCACGTGATCAGTACATGATCAGTCACGTGAACGGTGCATGATCATTCGTGATCTTGCATGATCAGATCACGTGCAGTATATGTATGTATTGCTACGTGATCATTCCGACGAGCCACGTGAGCAGTGCATGATAGCCACGTGATGTGTGCATGAGTTACGTGAGCAGAGCATGATCAGCCACGTGATCAGTGCATGAGTGCCACGTGATCAGTGCATGATATGTCGTGACAGGTGTGTGATCAGCCACGTGAACAGTGCATGTTCAGCACGTGATCAGTGCATGATAGCCACGTGATCAGTGCATGATCAGTTACGTGAGCAGTGTACTGATCAGCCACGTGATCAGTGCATGGTCAGACACGTGAACAGTGTATGATCAGCCACGTGATCAGTGCATGATATCCAAGTGATCAGTGCATGATCATCACGTGATCAGTGTATGATCAGCCCGTGAACAGTGCATGCTCAGTCACGTGATCTGGGCCTGCTGAGCTGCGTGATTACTGTCTGCTCATCTGCTTGACAATTGCCAGCTGAGCTGCACGATTCCTGCCTGTCATCTGCTTGACAATTGCCAGCTGTGCTGCGTAATTCCTGCCTGCTCAGCTGCTTGATTATTGCCAGCTGAGCAGCATGATTCCTCACACCTGAGTTCCATGATTATTGCCTGCTGACTGTTTGATTCGTACCTACTCAGCTCTTTGTTTAGTGCCTCCAGAGGCACATGATCAGTGTATGATAGCAAACATGATCAGCATGATCAGTCACATGATCAGCGCCATTAAGTCACGTGATCACTACATGATAGTCATGTGATCAGTCCATGCTCAGTCACGGTATCAGTGCATGATCAGCCGCGTGATCAGTGCATGATCTGTCACAAGATTAGTGTATGATCATCCCGTGATCAGTGCACGGGCAGTCATGTGATCAGTGCATGATATAGGCGTGAACAGTGCATGATCAGTCGTGATCAGTGCATGATAGCCACGTGATCAGTGCATGATCAGTCACCTGATAGGTGTATGATCATTCACGTGACCTGTACATGGTAGCTATGATCATTGCATGGTCAGCCGTGAGTGTTCATGATCGTGAGCCGCGTGATCGCATGATCAGTCACGTGATCAGTGCATGATCAGTCATGTGACCAGTACATGGTAGCTGCGTGATCATGGCATGATCACCGCGGTGCATGATAGCCGCGTGATCAGTGCATGATCACGAGATCAGTGCATGATCAGTCACGTGATCAGTGCATGATCAGCCACGTGATCAGTGCATGCCAGGCGCGTGATCAGTGCATGATCAGTCACGTGATCAGTGCATGATCAGCCACGTGATCAGTGCATGATCAGCCATGATCAGTGCATGATCAGTCGCGTGATCAGTGCATGATCAGCTACGTGATCAGTGCATGATCAGCCGCGTGATCAGATGATCAACGTGATGATCAGTGCCGTGTATTGATCGGTGCATGATCAGTCACGTGATCAGTGCATGATCAGTGTGATCAGTGCATGATCGGCCGTGATCAGTGCATGATCAGCCACATGATCAGTGCATGATCAATTACGTGATCAGTGCATGATCAGTCACGTGACCAGTACATGGTAGCGTGATCATTGCCTGATCAGCCACGTGATCAGTGCATGATAGCCACGTGATCAGTGCATGATAGCCGTGATCAGTGCATGATCAGTCATGTGATACGTGTGTGATCAGCCCCGTGGTGCATGATATCCACGTGATCAGTGCATGACATGCCACGTGATCAGTGCATGAGCCGTGATCAGTGCATGATCAGTCACGTGATACATGTGTGATCAGCCACGTGATCAGTGCATGATGAGCCACGTGATCGGTGCAGGATCAATTCGTGATCAGTGCATGATCAGTCACGTGGCCAGTACATGGTTGCTCGTGGTCGGTGCATGATCAGCCACGTGAGCAGAGCATGATGGCGTGGTCAGTGCATGATCAGTCCGTGATCAGTACATGATCAGTCACGTGACAGTGCATGATCATTTACGTGATCTTTGCATGATCAGTCACGTTACCAGTATATGGTTGCTACGTGATCATTGCATGCGAGCCACGTGAGCGGTGCATGATAGCCACGTGATGTGTGCATGAGTTCGTGAGCAGTATGATCAGCCACGTGATCAGTGCATGAAGTACGTGATCAGTGCACGATATGTCGTGACAGGTGTGTGATCAGCCACGTGAACGGTGCATGTTCAGCGTGATCAGTGCATGATAGCCACGTGATCAGTGCATGATCAGTGAGCAGTGTATGATCGGCCACGTGATCAGTGCATGGTCAGAACGTAGACAGTGTATGATCAGCCACGTGATCAGTGCATGATATCAAGTGATCAGTGCATGATCATCACGTGATCAGTGTATGATCAGCCACGTGAACAGTGCATGCTCAGTCACGTGATCTGGGCCTGCTGAGCTGCGTGATTACTGTCTGCTCATCTGCTTGACAATTGCCAGCTGAGCTGCACGATTCCTGCCTGTCATCTGCTTGACAATTGCTGCGTAATTCCTGCCTGCTCAGCTGCTTGATTATTGCCAGCTGAGCAGCATGATTCCTCACACCTGAGTTCCATGATTATTGCCTGCTGACTGTTTGATTCGTACCTACTCAGCTCTTTGTTTATTGCCTCCAGAGGCACATGATCAGTGTATGATAGCAAACATGATGCGCATGATCAGTCACATGATCAGCGCCATTAAGTCACGTGATCACTACATGATAGTCATGTGATCAGTCCATGCTCAGTCACGGTATCAGTGCATGATCAGCCACGTGATCAGTGCATGATCTGTCACGAGATTAGTGCATGATCATCCACGTGATCAGTGCACGGGCAGTCATGTGATCAGTGCATGATATAGGCGTGAACAGTGCATGATCAGTCTCGTGATCAGTGCATGATAGCCACGTGATCAGTGCATGATCAGTCACCTGATGGTGTATGATCATTCACGTGACCTGTACATGGTAGCTACATGATCATTGCATGATCAGCCACGTGAGTAGTTCATGATAGCCACGTGATCACTGCATGATCAGTCACGTGATCAGTGCATGATCAGTCACGTGACCAGTACATGGTAGCTGATCGTGATCATGGCATGATCAGCGTGAGCAGTGCATGAGCCACGTGACCAGTGCATGATCAGCCACGAGATCAGTGCATGATCAGCCATGCGATCAGTGCATGATCAGCCACGTGATCAGTGCATGAGGCACGTGATCAGTGCATGATCAGTCACGTGATCAGTGCATCAGATCAGTGCATGATCAGTCACGTGATCAGTGCATGATCTTATGTGATCATATGATCAGCCACGTGATCAGTGCATGATAGCCACGTGATCAGTGCATGATCAGTCACGTGATCAGTGCATGATCAGTCATGATCATGTGCAATAGTGCATGATCACGTGATCAGTGCATGCCAGCCACGTGATCAGTGCATGATCAGCCACGTGATCAGTGCATGATCAGTCACGTGATAGCCGTGATCATGATGATCATCACGTGATCAGTGCATGAGCAGCCACGTGATCAGTGCATGATGAGCCGTGATCAGTGCATGATCAGTGTGATCAGTATGATCAGCCACGTGATCAGTGCATGATCAGTCACGTGATCAGTGCATGATCAGTCACGTGACCAGTGCATGATCAGTCACGTGACCAGTACATGGTCAGCCACGTGATCGTTGCATGATCAGCCACGATCAGTGCATGATCAGTATCAGTGCATGATCAGTCACGTGACAGTGCATCAGTGCATGATCAGCCACGTGAACAGTGCATGATCAGCACGTGATCTGTGCATGATCAGTGATCAGTGCATGATCAGTCCATGTGATCAGCCGCGTGATCAGTGCATGATAGCCACGTGATCAGTGCATGACAGCCCGTGATCAGTGCATGATCAGGCGTGATCAGTGTATGATCAGCCACGTGATCAGTGCATGATCAGCCCGTGATCAGTGCATGATCATCACATGTGATGTGCAGTCAGTTGTGATCAGTGTATGATCAGCCACGTGATCAGTGCATGATCAGCCATGATCAGTGCATGATCAATTCGTGCTCAGTGCATCATCACGTGATCACTGTATGGTAGCACGTGAACAGTGCCTGATCAGCCACGTGATCAGTGCATGATAGCCACGTGATCAGTGCATGCAATGCGGTCAGCGCATGAAATTGCGTGATCAGTGCATGCTCAGTCACGTGATCGTGGCGATCAGCCACCTGATCAGTGCATGATATCCGCGTGTCAGTGCGTGACGTCAGCCACGTGATCAGTGCATGATAGCCACGGATCAGTGCATGATCATCCGTGCATGATATTGTGATCAGCCACGTGATCAGTGTGATCAGCCACGTGATCAGTGCAGGATCAATTCGTGATCAGTGCATGATCAGTCACGTGACCAGTGCATGGTTGCTACGTGATCGTGCATGATCAGCCACGTGATCAGAGCATGATAGCCACGTGATCAGTGCATGATCAGTCACGTGATCAGTGCATGATCAGTCACGTGAACAGTGCATGATGTTCGTGATCTTTGCGTGATCAGTCACGTGCCAGTATATGGTTGCTCGTGATCATTCCGCATGTGAGCCACGTGCAGTGCATGATAGCGTGATGTGCGCCAGTTACGTGAGCAGGTACGATCAGCGTGATCAGTGCATGTGCCGTGATCAGTGCATGATATGTCACGTGACAGTGTGTGATCAGCCACGTGATCAGTGCATGTTCAGCCACGTGATCAGTGCATGATAGCCACGTGATCAGTGCATGATCAGTTACGTGAGCAGTGTATGATCAGCCACGTGATCAGTGCATGGTCAGTCACGTGAACAGTGTGTGATCAGCCACGTGATCAGTGCATGATAGCCAGTGATCAGTGCATGATCATCACGTGATCAGTGTATGATCAGCCACGTGAACAGTGCATGCTCAGTCACGTGATCTGGGCCTGCTGATGCGTGATTACTGTCTGCTCATCTCCTTGACATGCCAGCTGAGCTGCACGATTCCTGCCTGTCATCTGCTTGACAATTGCCAGCTGTGCTGCGTAATTCCTGCCTGCTCAGCTGCTTGATTATTGCCAGCTGAGCAGCATGATTCCTCACACCTGAGTTCCATGATTATTGCCTGCTGACTGTTTGATTCGTGCCTACTCAGCTCTTTGTTTATTGCCTCCAGAGGCATGATCAGTGTATGATAGCAAACATGATCAGCGCATGATCAGTCACATGATCAGCGCCATTAAGTCACGTGATCACTACATGAGTAGTCATGTGATCAGTCATGCTCAGTCACGGTATCAGTGCATGATCAGCGTGATCAGTGCATGATCTGTCACAAGATTAGTGCATGATCATCCACGTGATCAGTGCAGGCAGTCATGTGATCAGTGCATGATATAGGCGTGAACAGTGCATGATCAGTCACGTGGTGCATGATAGCCACGTGATCAGTGCATGATCAGTCACCTGATGGGTGTATGATCATTCACGTGACCTGTACATGGTAGCTACATGATCATTGCATGATCAGCCACGTGAGTAGTGCATGATAGCCGTGATCACTGCATGATCAGTCACGTGATCGGTGCATGATCAGTCATGTGCCAGTACATGGTAGCTGCGTGATCATGGCATGATCAGCCACGTGAGCAGTGCATGATAGCCACGTGATCAGTGCATGATCAGACGCGAGATCAGTGCATGATCAGCCACGTGATCAGTGCATGATCAGTCACGTGATCAGTGCATGATCAGCCACGTGATCAGTGCATGATCAGCCACGTGATCAGTGCATGATCAGTCACGTGATCAGTGCATGATGATTGTCCGTGATCAGTGTATGATCGGCCACGTGATCAGTGCATGATCAGTGCCACATGATCAGTGCATGATCAATTCGTGATCAGTGCATGATCAGTCGCGTGACCAGTACATGGTAGCCACGTCATTGCCTGATCAGCCACGTGATCAGTGCATGATAGCCACGTGATCAGTGCATGATGTCACGTGATCAGTGCATGATCAGTCACGTGATACGTGTGTGATCAGCCACGTGATCAGTGCATGATATCCACGTGATCAGTGCATGACGGCCGTCACGTGATCAGTGCATGAGAGCCGGGATCAGTGCACGTGATCAGCGTGCGTGTGATCAGCCACGTGATCAGTGCATGATGAGCCACGTGATCAGTGCAGGATCAATTACGTGATCAGTGCATGATCAGTCACGTGACCAGTACATGGTTGCTACGTGATCGTTGCATGATCAGCCACGTGAGCAGAGCATGATAGCCACGTGATCAGTGCATGATCAGTCACGTGATCAGTACATGATCGGTCACGTGAACAGTGCATGATCATTTACGTGATCTTTGCATGATCAGTCACGTTAAGTATATGGTTGCTCAGTGATCATTCCGCCAGCACGTGAGCCGTGCCGTGATACGTGATGTGTGCATGCGAGTTACGTGAGCAGAGTATGATCAGCCACGTGATCAGTGCATGATGCCACGTGATCAGTGCATGATATGTCACGTGACAGGTGTGTGATCAGCGTGAACAGTGCATGTTCAGCCACGTGATCAGTGCATGATAGCCACGTGATCAGTGCATGATCAGTTACGTGAGCAGTGTATGATCAGCCACGTGATCAGTGCATGGTCAGACACGTGAACAGTGTATGATCAGCCACGTGATCAGTGCATGATATCCAAGTGATCAGTGCATGATCATCACGTGATCAGTGTATGATCAGCCACGTGAACAGTGCATGCTCAGTCACGTGATCTGGGCCTGCTGAGCTGCGTGATTACTGTCTGCTCATCTGCTTGACAATTGCCAGCTGAGCTGCACGATTCCTGCCTGTCATCTGCTTGACAATTGCCAGCTGTGCTGCGTAATTCCTGCCTGCTCAGCTGCTTGATTATTGCCAGCTGAGCAGCATGATTCCTCAACCTGAGTTCCATGATTATTGCCTGCTGACTGTTTGATTCGTGCCTATCAGCTCTTTGTTTATTGCCTCCAGAGGCACATGATCAGTGTATGATAGCAAACATGATCAGCGCATGATCAGTCACATGATCAGCGCCATTAAGTCACGTGATCACTACATGATAGTCATGTGATCAGTCCATGCTCAGTCACGGTATCAGTGCATGATCAGCCACGTGATCAGTGCATGATCTGTCACAAGATTAGTGTATGATCATCCACGTGACAGTCAGTGCCGGGCAGTCATGTGATCAGTGCATGATATAGACGTGAACAGTGCATGATCAGTCTCGTGATCCGTGCATGATAGCCACGTGATCAGTGCATGATCAGTCACCTGATGGGTGTATGATCCAGTGACCTGTATGCATGGTAGCTACATGATCATTGCATGATCAGCCACGTGAGTAGTTCATGATAGCCACGTGATCAGCATGATCAGTCACGTGATCAGTGCATGATCAGTCATGTGACCAGTACATGTAGCCGCGTGATCATGCATGATCAGCCACGTGAGCAGTGCATGATAGCCACGTGATCAGTGCATGATCAACACGAGATCAGTGCATGATCAGTCACGTGATCAGTGCATGATCAGCACGTGATCAGTGCATGACCAGCCGCGTGATCAGTGTATGTCCAGCCAAGTGATCAGTGCATGATAGCCATGATCAGTGCATGATCAGTCACGTGATCAGTGCATGATCAGTTACGTGATCAGTGTATGATCAGCCACGTGATCAGTGCATGATCAGCCACGTGATCAGTGCATGATCAATTACGTGATCAGTGCATGATCAGTCACGTGACCAGTACATGGTAGCTCGTGATCATTGCCTGATCAGCCACGTGATCAGTGCATGATAGCCACGTGATCAGTGCATGATAGCCACGTGATCAGTGCATGATCAGTCACGTGATACGTGTGTGATCAGCCACGTGATCAGTGCATGATATCCACGTGATCAGTGCATGACAGCCACGTGATCAGTGCATGAGAAGCCACGTGATCAGTGCATGATCAGTCACGTGATCATGTGTGATCAGCCACGTGATCAGTGCATGATGAGCCACGTGATCAGTGCAGGATCAATTCACGTGATCAGTGCATGATCAGTCACGTGACCAGTACATGGTTGCTCGTGATCGTTGCATGATCAGCGTAGCAGAGCATGATAGCCACGTGGTCAGTGCATGATCAGTCACGTGATCAGTACATGATCAGTCACGTGAACAGTGCATGATCATTTCGTGATCTTTGCATGATCAGTCACGTTACCGGTATATGGTTGCTACGTGATCATTCGCAGCCACGTGAGCAGTGCATGATAGCCACGTGATGTGTGCATCAGTTACGTGAGCAGAGTATGATCAGCCACGTGATCAGTGCATGAGTGCCACGTGATCAGTGCATGATATGTCACGTGACAGGTGTGTGATCAGCCGTGAACAGTGCATGTTCAGCCACGTGATCAGTGCATGATAGCCACGTGATCAGTGCATGATCAGTTACGTGAGCAGTGTATGATCAGCCACGTGATCAGTGCATGGTCAGACACGTGAACAGTGTATGATCAGCCACGTGATCAGTGCATGATATCCAAGTGATCAGTGCATGATCATCACGTGATCAGTGTATGATCCGCCACGTGAACAGTGCATGCTCAGTCACGTGATCTGGGCCTGCTGAGCTGCGTGATTACTGTCTGCTCATCTGCTTGACAATTGCCAGCTGAGCTGCACGATTCCTGCCTGTCATCTGCTTGACAATTGCCAGCTGTGCTGCATAATTCCTGCCTGCTCAGCTGCTTGGTTATTGCCAGCTGAGCAGCATGATTCCTCACACCTGAGTTCCATGATTATTGCCTGCTGACTGTTTGATTCGTGCCTACTCAGCTCTTTGTTTATTGCCTCCAGAGGCACATGATCAGTGTATGATAGCAAACATGATCAGCGCATGATCAGTCACATGATCAGCGCCATTAAGTCACGTGATCACTACATGATAGTCATGTGATCAGTCCATGCTCAGTCACGGTATCAGTGCATGATCAGCCACGTGATCAGTGCATGATCTGTCACAGATTGTGTATGATCATCCACGTGATCAGTGCATGGCAGTCATGTGATCAGTGCATGATATAGCGTGACAGTGCATGATCAGTCTCGTGATCAGTGCATGATAGCCACGTGATCAGTGCATGATCAGTCACCTGATGGGTGTATGATGTTCACGTGACCTGTACATGGTAGCTACATGATCATTGCATGATCAGCCACGTGATCAGTCATGATAGCCACGTGATCACTGCATGATCAGTCACGTGATCAGTGCATGATCATCATGTGACCAGTACATGGTAGCTGCGTGATCATGGCATGATCAGCCACGTGAGCAGTGCATGATAGCCACGTGATCAGTGCATGATCAGACATGATCAGTGCATGATCAGTCACGTGATCAGTGCATGATCAGCCACGTGATCAGTGCATGATTAGTCATCATGCATGATCAGGCACGTGATCAGTGTATGATCGGCTCGTGATCATTGCATGATCGGCCACGTGTCAGTGCAGTTGCCGTGATCAGTGCATGGTCGCCACGATCAGTGCATGATCAGTCATGTGATCGTGTATGATCAGCCACGTGATCGGTGCATGATAGCCACGTGATCAGTGCATGATCAGCCGTGATCAGTGCATGAGAGCCAGTGATCGGCAGTGCGCCAGTCAGTCACGTGATCATGTGTGATCGGCACGTGATCAGTGCATGATGAGCCACGTGATCAGTGCAGGATCAATTCGTGATCAGTGTGATCAGTCACGTGATCAGTGCATGATTGCTCGTGATCAGTGCATGATCAGCCACGTGAGCAGTGCATGATAGCCACGTGATCAGTGCATGATCAGTCACGTGATCAGTGCATGATCAGTCACGTGACAGTGCATGATCATTCGTGATCTTTGCATGATCAGTCACGTTACCAGTATATGGTTGCTCGTGATCATTCCATGATCGAGCCACGTGAGCAGTGCATGATAGCGTGATGTGTGCATGAGATTCGTAGCAGAGTATGATCAGCCGTGATCAGTGCATGAGTGCCACGTGATCAGTGCATGATATGTCGCGTGACAGGTGTGTGATCAGCCACGTGAACAGTGCATGTTCAGCCACGTGATCAGTGCATGATAGCCACGTGATCAGTGCATGATCAGTTACGTGAGCAGTGTATGATCAGCCACGTGATCAGTGCATGGTCAACTGCGTGATCAGTGTGATCAGCCACGTGATCAGTGCATGATCATCACGTGATCAGTGTATGATCAGCCACGTGAACAGTGCATGCTCAGTCACGTGATCAGGCCTGCTGAGCTGCGTGATTACTGTCTGCTCATCTGCTTGACAATTGCCAGCTGAGCTGCACGATTCCTGCCTGTCATCTGCTTGACAATTGCCAGCTGTGCTGCGTAATTCCTGCCTGCTCAGCTGCTTGATTATTGCCAGCTGAGCAGCATGATTCCTCACACCTGAGTTCCATGATTATTGCCTGCTGACTGTTTGATTGTGCCTCAGCTCTTTGTTTATTGCCTCCAGAGGCACATGATCAGTGTATGATAGCAAACATGATCAGCGCATGATCAGTCACATGATCAGCGCCATTAAGTCACGTGATCACTACATGATAGTCATGTGATCAGTCCATGCTCAGTCGCGGTATCAGTGCATGATCAGCCACGTGATCAGTGCATGATCTGTACAAGATTAGTGTATGATCATCCACGTGATCAGTGCACGGGCAGTCATGTGATCAGTGCATGATATAGGCGTGAACAGTGCATGATCAGTCGTGATCAGTGCATGATAGCCACGTGATCAGTGCATGATCAGTCACCTGATGGGTGTATGATCATTCACGTGACCTGTACATGTAGCTACATGATCATTGCATGATCAGCCACGTGAGTAGTTCATGATAGCCACGTGATCACTGCATGATCAGTCACGTGATCAGTGCATGATCAGTCATGTGACCAGTACATGGTAGCTCGTGATCATGGCATGATCAGCCACGTGAGCAGTGCATGATAGCCACGTGATCAGTGCATGATCAGACACGAGATCAGTGCATGATCAGTCACGTGATCAGTGCATGATCAGCACGGATAGTGCATGACCAGTCACGTGATCAGTGCATGTCCAGCCAAGTGATCAGTGCATGATAGCCACGTGATCAGTGCATGATCAGTCACGTGATCAGTGCATGATCAGTTGTGATCAGTGTATGATCAGCCCGTGATCAGTACATGATCAGCCCACATGATCAGTGCATGATCAGTCAGTGATCAGTGCATGATCAGTCACGTGACCAGTACATGGTAGCTACGTGATCATTGCCTGATCAGCCACGTGATCAGTGCATGATAGCCGTGATCAGTGCATGAGCCACGTGATCAGTGCACGATCAGTCATGTGATACGTGTGTGGTCAGCATGATCAGTGCATGATATCCACGTGATCAGTGCATGATCAGCCACGTGATCAGTGCATGAGAGCCGCGGGATCAGTGCATGATCAGTCACGTGATACATGTGTGATCAGCCACGTGATCAGTGCATGATGAGCCGCGTGATCAGTGCAGGATCAATTACGTGATCAGTGCATGATCAGTCACGTGACCAGTACATGGTTGCTCGTGATCGTTGCATGATCAGCCGCGTGAGCAGAGCATGATAGCCACGTGGTCAGTGCATGATCATCACGTGATCAGTATATGATCAGTCACGTGAACAGTGCATGATCATTTACGTGATCTTTGCGTGATCAGTCACGTTACCAGTATATGGTTGCTCGTGATCATTCCATGACGAGCCACGTGAGCAGTGCATGATAGCCACGTGATGTGTGCATGAGATGACGTGAGCAGAGTATGATCAGCCACGTGATCAGTGCATGAGTGCCACGTGATCAGTGCATGATATGTCGCGTGACAGGTGTGTGATCAGCCACGTGAACAGTGCATGATTCAGCCACGTGATCAGTGCATGATAGCCACGTGATCAGTGCATGATCAGTTACGTGAGCAGTGTATGATCAGCCCGTGATGATCAGTGCATGGTCAGACACGTGAACAGTGTATGATCAGCCACGTGATCAGTGCATGATATCCAAGTGATCAGTGCATGATCAGTCACGTGATCAGTGTATGATCAGCCACGTGAACAGTGCATGCTCAGTCACGTGATCTGGGCCTGCTGAGCTGCGTGATTACTGTCTGCTCATCTGCTGATTGCCAGCTGAGCTGCACGATTCCTGCCTGTCATCTGCTTGACAATTGCCAGCTGTGCTGCGCAATTCCTGCCTGCTCAGCTGCTTGATTAGCCAGCTGAGCAGCATGATTCCTCACACCTGAGTTCCATGATTATTGCCTGCTGACTGTTTGATTCGTGCCTACTCAGCTCTTTGTTTATTGCCTCCAGAGGCACATGATCAGTGTATGATAGCAAACATGATCAGCGCATGATCAGTCACATGATCAGCGCCATTAAGTCACGTGATCACTACATGATAGTCATGTGATCAGTCCATGCTCAGTCACGGTATCAGTGCATGATCAGCCACGTGATCAGTGCATGATCTGCAAGATTAGTGTATGATCATCACGTGATCAGTGCACGGGTAGTCATGTGATCAGTGCATGATATAGGCGTGAACAGTGCATGATCAGTCTCGTGATCAGTGCATGATAGCCACGTGATCAGTGCATGATCAGTCACCTGATGGGTGTATGATCATTCCGTGACCTGTACATGGTAGCTACATGATCATTGCATGATCAGCCACGTGAGTAGTTCATGATAGCCACGTGATCACTGCATGATCAGTCACGTGATCAGTGCATGATCAGTCATGTGACCAGTAGTAGCTGCGTGATCATGGCATGATCAGCCACGTGAGCAGTGCATGATAGCCGCGTGATCGGTGCATGATCAGACACGAGATCAGTGCATGATCAGTCACGTGATCAGTGCATGATCAGCCACGTGATCAGTGCATGATCAGCCAGAGTGTCAGTGCATGATCATGCGTGATGATCAGTCCACGTGATCAGTGCATGATCAGTTATGTGATCAGTGCATGATCAGCCACGTGATCAGTGCATGATCAGCCATGATCAGTGCATGATCAATTCGTGATCAGTGCATGATCAGTCCGTGACCAGTACATGGTAGCTCACGTGATCATTGCCTGATCAGCCACATGATCAGTGCATGATAGCCACGTGATCAGTGCATGATAGCCACGTGATCAGTGCATGATCAGTCGTAGTGATGCGTGTGATCAGCCACGATCAGTGCATGATATCCGTGATCAGTGTGACAGCACGTGATCAGTGCATGGAGCCACGGGATCAGTGCATGATCAGTCAGTGATACATGTGTGATGCCACGTGATCAGTGCATGATGCCACGTGATCAGTGCAGGATCAATTCGTGATCAGTGCATGATCATTCACGTGACCAGTACATGGTTGCTCGTGATCGTTGCATGATCAGCCAGGTGAGCGCAGTCAGCGTGGTCAGTGCATGATCAGTCACGTGATCAGTGCAGTCGATCGCGTCAAAGACGTGCATGATCATTTCGTGATCTTTGCATGATCATTCACGTTACCAGTATATGGTTGCTACGTGATCATTCCATGTGCGACCACGTGAGCATGATGCATGATAGCCCATATGATGTGCATGAGTTCGTGAGCAGAGTATGATCAGCCACGTGATCAGTGCATGAGTGCCACGTGATCAGTGCATGATATGTCACGTGACAGGTGTGTGATCAGCCACGTGAACAGTGCATGTTCAGCCACGTGATCAGTGCATGATAGCCACGTGATCAGTGCATGATCAGTTACGTGAGCAGTGTATGATCAGCCACGTGATCAGTGCATGGTCAGACACGTGAACAGTGTATGATCAGCCACGTGATCAGTACATGATCATCCGTGATGATGTATGATCAGCCACGTGATGATGCATCAGTGATGCGTGATCTGGGCCTGCTGAGCTGCGTGATTACTGTCTGCTCATCTGCTTGACAATTGCCAGCTGAGCTGCACGATTCCTGCCTGTCATCTGCTTGACAATTGCCAGCTGTGCTGCGTAATTCCTGCCTGCTCAGCTGCTTGATTATTGCCAGCTGAGCAGCATGATTCCTCACACCTGAGTTCCATGATTATTGCCTGCTGACTGTTTGATTCGTGCCTACTCAGCTCTTGTTTATTGCCTCCAGAGGCACGATCAGTGTATGATAGCAAACATGATCAGCGCATGATCAGTCACATGATCAGGCATTAAGTCACGTGATCACTACATGATAGTCATGTGATCAGTCCATGCTCAGTCACGGTATCAGTGCATGATCAGCCACGTGATCAGTGCATGATCTGTCACAAGATTAGTGTATGATCATCCACGTGATCAGTGCGCGGGCAGTCATGTGATCAGTGCATGATAGACGTGAACAGTGCATGATCAGTCTCGTGATCAGTGCATGATAGCCACGTGATCAGTGCATGATCAGTCACCTGATGGGTGTATGATCATTCACGTGACCTGTATGGTAGCTACATGATCATTGCATGATCAGCCACGTAGTAGTTCATGCATGAGCCCACGTGATCACTGCATGATCAGTCACGTGATCAGTGCATGATCAGTCATGTGACCAGTACATGGTAGCTGCGTGATCATGGCATGATCACACGTGAGCAGTGCATGATAGCCACGTGATCAGTGCATGATCAGACACGAGATCAGTGCATGATCAGTCACGTGATCAGTGCATGATCAGCCACGTGATCAGTGCATGACCAGTCACGTGATCAGTGTATGATCTGATCAGCCACGTGAAGTGCATGTAGCCATGATCATTGATCAGCACGTGATCAGTGCATGATGCGTGATCAGTGCATGATAGTCATGCCAGTGATCAGTACGCTGATGATGCGTAGCGTGCGTGTGCATGATCAGCCACGTGATCAGTGCATGATAGCCACGTGATCAGTGCATGATCAGTCACGTGATCAGTGCATGATCAGTCACGTGATCGTGTGATCAGCCACGTGATCAGTGCATGATCAGCCACGTGATCAGTGCATGATCAATTACGTGATCAGTGCATGATCAGTCGCGTGACCAGTACATGGTTGCTACGTGATCATTGCATGATCAGCCACGTGATCAGTGCATGATAGCCACGTGATCAGTGCATGATCAGTCACGTGATCAGTGTGATCATCCGTGAACAGTGCATGATCATTCGTGATCTTGCATGATCAGTCCGTTACCAGTATATGGTTGCTCGTGATCATTCCATGACGAGCCACATGAGCAGTGCATGATAGCCAGTGATCTGTGCATGATCGTGAGCAGAGTATGATCAGCCGTGATCAGTGCATGAGTGCCACGTGATCAGTGCATGATATGTCACGTGACAGGTGTGTGATCAGCCACGTGAACAGTGCATGTTCAGCCACGTGATCAGTGCATGATAGCCACGTGATCAGTGCATGATCAGTTACGTGAGCAGTGTATGATCAGCCACGTGATCAGTGCATGGTCAGACACGTGAACAGTGTAAGATCAGCCACGTGATCAGTGCATGATATCCAAGTGATCAGTGCATGATCATCACGTGATCAGTATGATCAGCCACGTGAACAGTGCATGCTCAGTCACGTGATCTGGGCCTGCTGAGCTGCGTGATTACTGTCTGCTCATCTGCTTGACAATTGCCAGCTGAGCTGCACGATTCCTGCCTGTCATCTGCTTGACAATTGCCAGCTGTGCTGCGTAATTCCTGCCTGCTCAGCTGCTTGATTATTGCCAGCTGAGCAGCATGATTCCTCACACCTGAGTTCCATGATTATTGCCTGCTGACTGTTGATTCGTGCCTACTCAGCTCTTTGTTTATTGCCTCCAGAGGCACATGATCAGTGTATGATAGCAAACATGATCAGCGCATGATCAGTCACATGATCAGCGCCATTAAGTCACGTGATCACTACATGATAGTCATGTGATCAGTCCATGCTCAGTCGCGGTATCAGTGCATGATCAGCCACGTGATCAGTGCATGATCTGTCACAAGATTAGTGTATGATCATCACGTGATCAGTGCACGGGCAGTCATGTGATCAGTGCATGATATAGACGTGAACAGTGCATGATCAGTCTCGTGATCAGTGCATGATAGCCACGTGATCAGTGCATGATCAGTCACCTGATGGGTGTATGATCAGTCACGTGACCAGTACATGGTAGCTACGTGATCATGCATGATCAGCCACGTGAGCAGTGCATGATAGCCACGTGATCAGTGCGATCAGTCACGTGATCAGTGCATGATCAGTCACGTGACCAGTACATGGTAGCTGCGTGATCATGCATGATCAGCCACGTGAGCAGTGCATGATAGCCACGTGATCAGTGCATGATCAGTCACGTGATCAGTGCATGATCAGCACGTGATCAGTGCATGATCAGCCACATGATCAGTGCATGATCAATTCGTGATCAGTGCATGATCAGTCACGTGACCAGTACATGGTAAGCTCGTGATCATTGCCTGATCAGCCACGTGTCAGTGCATGATAGCCACGTGATCAGTGCATGATAGCGTGATCAGTGCATGATCAGTCATGTGATCGTGTGTGATCAGCCACGTGATCAGTGCATGATATCCACGTGATCAGTGCATGACAGCCACGTGATCAGTGCATGAAGCCACGTGATCAGTGCATGATCAGTCACGTGATACATGTGTGATCAGCCACGTGATCAGTGCATGATGAGCCACGTGATCAGTGCAGGATCAGTTACGTGATCAGTGCATGATCAGTCACGTGACCAGTACATGGTTGCTACGTGATCGTTGCATGATCAGCCACGTGAGCAGTGCATGATAGCGTGGTCAGTGCATGATCACGTGATCAGTACATGATCAGTCCGTGAACAGTGCATGATCATTCGTGATCTTTGCATGATCAGTCACGTTACCAGTGCATGGTGATTACTCGTGATCATTCCATGCGAGCCACGTGAGCAGTGCATGATAGCCGTGATGTGTGCATGAGTTACGTGAGCAGAGTATGATCAGCCACGTGATCAGTGCATGAGTGCCACGTGATCAGTGCATGATATGTCACGTGACAGGTGTGTGATCAGCCACGTGAACAGTGCATGTTCAGCCACGTGATCAGTGCATGATAGCCACGTGATCAGTGCATGATCAGTTACGTGAGCAGTGTATGATCAGCCACGTGATCAGTGCATGGTCAGACGCGTGAACAGTGTATGATCAGCCGTGATCAGTGCAGTCATCCACGTGATCAGTGTGCATGATCAGCCACGTGAACAGTGCATGAGTCACGTGATCTGGGCCTGCTGAGCTGCGTGATTACTGTCTGCTCATCTGCTTGACAAGTGCCAGCTGAGCTGCGATTCCTGCCTGTCATCTGCTTGACATTGCAGCTGTGCTGCGTAATTCCTGCCTGCTCAGCTGCTTGATTATTGCCAGCTGAGCAGCATGATTCCTCACCTGAGTTCCATGATTATTGCCTGCTGACTGTTTGATTCTTGCCTACTCAGCTCTTTGTTTATTGCCTCCAGAGGCACATGATCAGTGTATGATAGCAAACATGATCAGCGCATGATCAGTCACATGATCAGCGCCATTAAGTCACGTGATCACTACATGATAGTCATGTGATCAGTCCATGCTCAATCGCGGTATCAGTGCATGATCAGCCACGTGATCAGTGCATGATCTGTCACAAGATTAGTGTATGATCATCCACGTGATCAGTGCATGGGCAGTCATGTGATCAGTGCATGATATAGGCGTGATCAGTGCATGATCAGTCACGTGATCAGTGCATGATAGCCACGTGATCAGTGCATGATCAGTCACCTGATGGGTGTATGATCATTCACGTGACCTGTACATGGTAGCTACAGTCATTGCATGATCAGCCACGTGAGTAGTGCATGATAGCGTGATCACTGCATGATCAGTCACGTGATCAGTGCATGATCAGTCATGTGATCAGTGCATGATCAGCTGCGTGATCAGGCATGATCAGCCGTGATCAGTGCATGATAGCCACGTGATCAGTGCATGATCAGTCACGTGATCAGTGCATGATCAGCCACGTGATCAGTGCATGATCAACGTGATCAGTGCATGATCAGCCACGTGATCAGTGCATGATCAGTCACGTGATCAGTACATGACAGTCATTGATCAGTGCATGATCAGCCACGTGATCAGTGCATGATAGCCACGTGATCAGTGCATGATCAGCCACGTGATCAGTGCATGATCAGTCACGTGATCAGTGTGTGATCAGCCGTGATCAGTGCATGATCAGCCACGTGATCAGTGCATGATCAGTCACGTGATCAGTGCATGATAGCCACGTGATCAGTGCATGATCAGTCACGTGATCATGTGTGATCAGCCACGTGTCAGTGCATGATAGCCACGTGATCAGTGCATGATCGTTACGTGATCAGTGCATGATCAGTCACGTGACCAGTGCATGATTGCTTTCGTGATCGTTGCATGATCAGCCACGTGAGCAGTGCATGATAGCCACGT
Organism: Bos javanicus; assembly: GCF_032452875.1. NCBI lineage: Eukaryota > Metazoa > Chordata > Mammalia > Artiodactyla > Bovidae > Bos > Bos javanicus. The sequence goes on from NW_026894953.1 coordinate 49,182, forward strand.
GATCAGTGCATGATCAGTCACGTGATCAGTGCATGATATCCGTGACAGTGCATGATC
>NW_026894954.1:0-48821 GCF_032452875.1 Bos javanicus
TCAGTGCATGATCAGCCACGTGATCAGTGCATGATCAGCACGTGATCAGTGCATGATCAGTCACGATCAGTGCATGATCAGCCACGTGATCAGTGCATGATCAGTCACGTGATCAGTGCATGATCAGTCACGTGATCAGTGCATGATCAGCCACGTGATCAGTGCATGATCAGCCACGTGATCAGTGCATGATCAACGTGATCAGTGCATGATCAGCCACGATCAGTGCATGATAGCTACGTGATCATTGCATGATCAGCCACGTGAGTGCATGATAGCCACGTGATCAGTGCATGATCAGTACGTGATCAGTGCATGATCAGCCACGTGATCAGTGCACATCAGTCACGATCAGCAGCATGATACGCAGATCAGCATGATCACCACGTGATCAGTACATAGCCATGATCAGTGCATGATCAGTCACGTGATCAGTGCATGATCAGCCACGTGATCAGTGCATGATCAGTCACGTGATCAGCATGATCAGCCACGTGATCAGTGATGATAGTCAGTGATCAGTGCATGATATAGACGTGATCAGCATGATCAGTCACGTGATCAGTGTATGATCAGCCACGTGATCAGTGCATGATAGCACGTGATCATGCATGATAGCCAGTGATCAGTGCATGATCAGTCACGTGATCAGTGTGTGATCAGCCACGTGATAGTGCATGATCAGCCACGTGATCAGTGCATGATCAGCCACGTGATCAGTGCATGATCAGTTGAGCAGTGTATGATCAGCCACGTGATCAGTGCATGGTCAGACACGTGAACAGTGTATGATCAGCCACGTGATCAGTGCATGATAGCCACGTGATCAGTGCATGATCACGTGATCAGTGTATGATCAGCCACGTGAACAGTGCTCAGTCACGTGATCTGGGCCTGCTGAGCTGCGTGATTACTGTCTGCTCATCTGCTTGACAATTGCCAGCTGAGCTGCACGATTCCTGCCTGTCATCTGCTTGACAATTGCCAGCCTGCGTAATTCCTGCCTGCTCAGCTGCTTGATTATTGCCAGCTGAGCAGCATGATTCCTCACCTGAGTTCCATGATTATTGCCTGCTGACTGTTTGATTCAGCCTACTCAGCTCTTTGTTTATTGCCTCCAGAGGCACATGATCAGTGTATGATAGCAAACATGATCAGCGCATGATCAGTCACATGATCAGCGCCATTAAGTCACGTGACTACATGATAGTCATGTGATCAGTCCATGCTCAGTCACGTATCAGTGCATGATCAGCCACGTGATCAGTGCATGATCTGCACATGATCAGTGCATGATCAGCCACGTGATCAGTGCATGATCAGTCACGTGATCAGTGCATGATCAGGCACGTGATCAGTGCATGATCAGCCACGTGATCAGTGCATGATAGCCACGTGATCAGTGCATGATCAGTCACCTGATGGTGTATGATCATCACGTGATCTGTACATGGTAGCTACGATCATTGCATGATCAGCCACACAGTAGTGCATGATAGCCACGTGATCAGTGCATGATCAGTCACGTGATCAGTGCATGATCAGCCACGTGATCAGTGCATGATCAGTCACGTGATCTGCATGATCAATTACGTGATCAGTGCATGATCAGCCACGTGATCAGTGCATGATAGCCACGTGATCATGATCAGCCACGTGATCAGTGCATGATAGCCACGTGATCAGTGCATGATCAGTCGTGTGATCAGTGCATGATCATCCGCATCAGCGGATACAGTCATGATATAGACGCATGATCAGTGCATGATCAGTCACGATCAGTGATGATCAGCCACGTGACAGTGTACATGATAGCCAGTTAATGAGCGTGATCATAGCCAGTGATCAGTGCATGATCAGCCGACTGTGCGTATGATCAGCCACGTGATCAGTGATAGCCACGTGATCAGTGCATGATCAGCCACGTGATCAGCATGATCAGTTACGTGATCAGTGCATGATCAGCCACGTGATCAGTGCATGATCAGCCACGTGATCAGTGCATCAGCCACGTGATCAGTGCATGATAGCCACGTGATCAGTGCATGATCAGTTAATGGAGTGATCAGTGCGATCAGCCACGTGATCAGTGCATGATAGCCACGTGATCAGTGCATGATCAGTCATGTGAGCATGATCAGTCACGTGAACAGTGCATGCTCAGTCACGTGATCTGGGCCTGCTGAGCTGCGATTACTGTCTGCTCATCTGCTTGACAATTGCCAGCTGAGCTGCACGATTCCTGCCTGTCATCTGTCAATTGCCAGCTGTGCTGCATTCTGCCTGCTCAGCTGCTTGATTATTGCCAGCTGAGCAGCATGATTCCTCACACCTGAGTTCCATGATTATTGCCTGCTGACTGTTTGATTCGTGCCTACTCAGCTCTTTGTTTATTGCCTCCAGAGGCACATGATCAGTGTATGATAGCAAACATGATGCATGATCAGTCACATGATCAGCGCCATTAAGTCACGTGATCACTACATGATAGTCATGATCAGTCCATGCTCAGTCACGGTATCAGTGCATGATCAGCCACGTGATCAGTGCATGATCAGCCACGTGATCAGTGCATGATAGCCACGTGATCAGTGCATGATCAGTCACGTGATCAGTGCATGACCAGGCGTGATCAGTGCGATGTCAGCCACGTGATCAGTGCATGATAGCCACGTGATCAGTGCATGATCCGTCACCTGATGGGTGTATGATCAGTCACCTGACAGTACATGGTAGCTACATGATCATTGCATGATCAGCCACGTGAGTAGTGCATGATAGCCACGTGATCAGTGCATGATCAGTCACGTGATCAGTGCATGATCAGCCATGATCAGTGCATGATCAGTCACGCGATCAGTGCATGATCAGCCACGTGATCAGTGCATGATCAGCCACGTGATCAGCAAGGCGGTAGCTACGCACGTGCAGCATCAGCCATGATCAGCATGATCAGCCACGTGATCAGTGCATGATCAGTCGTGATCAGTGCATGATCAGCCACGTGATCAGTGCATGATCAGCCACGTGATCAGTGCATGATATCACGTGATCAGTGCATGATCAGTCCACGTGATCAGTGCATGATCAGCCACGTGATCAGTGCATGATAGCCAGTGATGAGTGTGATGACAGCCAGACGTGATCATGCATGATCAGTCACGACTGTGTATGATCAGCCACGTGATCAGTGCATGATAGCCACGATCAGTGCATGATCAGCCACGTGATCAGTGCATGATGCCATGCGGAGTGCGTGCGATCAGCCACGTGATCAGTGCGATCAGCCACGTGATCAGTGCATGATCAGCCACGTGATCAGTGCATGATCAGCCACGTGATCAGTGCATGATCAGTTACGAGCAGTGTGATCAGCCACGTGATCAGTGCATGATAGCCACGTGATCAGTGCATGAATCACGTGATCAGTGTATGATCAGCCACGTGAACAGTGCATGCTCAGTCACGTGATCAGGGCCTGCTGAGCTGCGTGATTACTGTCTGCTCATCTGCTTGACAATTGCCAGCTGAGCTGCACGATTCCTGCTCTGTCATCTGCTTGACAATTGTCAGCTGTGCTGCGTAATTCCTGCCTGCTCAGCTGCTTGATTATTGCCAGCTGAGCAGCATGATTCCTCACAGCTGAGTTCCATGATTATTGCCTGCTGACTGTTTGATTCGTGCCTACTCAGCTCTTTGTTTATTGCCTCCAGAGGCACATGATCAGTGTATGATAGCAAACATGATCAGCGCATGATCAGTCACATGATCAGCGCCATTAAGTCACGTGATCACTACATGATAGTCATGTGATCAGTCCATGCTCAGTCACTGTATCAGTGCATGATCAGCCACGTGATCAGTGCATGATCAGCCAGGTGATCAGTTCATGATCAGCACGTGATCAGTTCATGATCAGTCACGTGATCAGTGCATGACCAGGCACGTGATCAGTGCATGATCAGCCACGTGATCAGTGCATGATAGCCACGTGATCAGTGCATGATCAGTCACCTGATGGGTGTATGATCAGTCACGTGACCTGTACATAGCCACATGATCACTGCATGATCAGCCACGAGTAGTGCATGAGCCACGTGATCAGTGCATGATCACGTGATCAGTGCATGATCAGCCACGTGATCAGTGCATGATCAGTCACGTGATCAGTGCGATCAGCCACGTGATCAGTGCATCAGTCACGTGATCAGTGCATGATAGTCACGTGATCAGTGCGTGATCAGCCACGTGATCAGTGCATGATAGCCACGTGATCAGTCAGCATGATCAGCCACGTGATCAGTGCATGATCAGTCACGTGATCAGTACATGGCTACGTGATCAGTGCATGATCAGCCACGTGATCAGTGCATGATAGCCACGTGATCAGTGCATGATCAGTCCATGATCAGTGCATGATCATCCGTGATCAGTATGGCACAACGTGATCAGTGCATGATAGCCACGTGATCAGTGCATGATCAGTCACGTGATCAGTGCATGATCAGCCACGTGATCAGTGCATGATCAGCCAGTGATCAGTGCATGATCAGCCACGTGATCAGTGCATGATCAGTCACGTGATCAGTGCATGATCAGCCAAGTGATCAGTGCATGATAACGTGATCAGTGCATGATCAGCCACGTGATCAGTGCATGATCAGTCACGTGATCAGTGCATGATCAGCCACGTGATCAGTGCATGGATCAGACACGCAGATTGCGCATGATCAGCCACGGGATCAGTGCATGATAGCCACGATCACTGCATGATCAGTCACGTGAGATCAGTGCGATCAGCCACGTGATCAGTGCATGATCAGCCACGTGATCAGTGCATGATCAGCGTGAAGTGATGATCAGCCACGTGATCAGTGCATGATCAGTCACGTGATCAGTACATGATAGCACGTGATCAGTGCATGATCAGCCACGTGATCAGTGCATGATCAGCCACGCTGATCAGTGCATGATCAATTACGTGATCAGTGCATCAGTCACATGACCAGTGATGATAGCCATAGTGACTGGCTGTATGATCAGCCACATGAGCTGCATGATAGCCACGATCAGTGCATGATCAGTCACGTGATCAGTGCATGATCAGCCACGTGATCAGTGCATGATCAGTCACGTGATCAGTGCATGATAGATCACGTGATCAGTGCATGATCAGCCACGTGATCAGTGCATGAGTAGTTACGTGATCACGGCATGATAGCCAGATCAGTGCATGATAGCCACGTGATCAGTGCATGATCAGTCACATGATCAGTATGATCATCCACGTGATCAGTGCATGATCAGTCACGTGATCAGTGCATGATATAGTCACGTGATCAGTGCATGATCAGTCTCAGTGACTGCATGATCAGTTCCACGTGATCAGCATCATGATAGCCAGTGATCAGTGCATGACAGCTGTGATCAGTGCATGATCAGTCACGTGATCAGTGCATGATCAGCCACGTGATCAGTGCATGATCAGCCACTGGATCAGTGCATGATCAGCCACGTGATCAGTGCATGATCAGTTACGTGAGCAGTGATGATCAGCCACGTGATCAGTGCATGGTCAGACACGTGAACAGTGCATGATCAGCCACGTGATCAGTGCATGATAGCCATGATCAGTGCATGATCAGTCACGTGATCAGTGTATGATCAGCCACGTGAACAGTGCACGCTCAGTCACGTGATCTGGGCCTGCTGAGCTGCGTGATTACTGTCTGCTCATCTGCTTGACAATTGCCAGCGGAGCTGCACGATTCCTGCCTGTCATCTGCTTGATAATTGCCAGCGCTGCGAATTCCTGCCTGCTCAGTTGCTTGATTATTGCCAGTTGAGCAGCATGATTCCTCACAGCTGAGTTCCACGATTATTGCCTGCTGACTGTTTGATTCGTGCCTACTCAGCTCTTTGTTTATTGCCTCCAGAGGCACATGATCAGTGTATGATAGCAAACATGATCAGCGTGATCAGTCACATGATCAGCGCCATTAAGTCACGTGATCACTACATGATAGTCGTGACCAGTCCATGCTCAGTCACGTATCAGCGCATGATCAGCCACGGGATCAGTGCATGATCAGCCAGATCAGTGCATGATCAGCCACGTGATCAGTCCATGACAGTCACGTGATCAGTGCATGATCATAGCGTGATCAGTGCATGATCAGCCAGGTGATCAGTGCATGATAGCCACGTGATCAGTGCATGATCAGTCACCTGATGGGTGTATGATCAGTCACGTGACCGTACATGGTAGCTACATGATCATTGCATGATCAGCCACGTGAGTAGTGCATGATAGCCACGTGATCAGTGCATGATCAGTCACGATCAGTGCATGATCAGCCACGCGATCAGTGCATGATCAGCCACGTGATCAGTGCATGATCAGCCACGTGATCAGTGCATGATCAGCCACGTGACCAGTGCATGGTAGCTACGTGATCAGTGCATGATCAGCACGTGATCAGTGCATGATAGCCACGTGATCAGTGCATGATCAGCCACGTGATCAGTGCATGATCATCCGGGTGACAGTGCGTGCATGGGCAGTCATGATCAGTGCATGATAGGACGTGATCAGTGCATGATCAGTCACGTGATCAGTGCATGATCAACCACGTGATCAGTGCACGATCAGCCAGTTAATCAGTGCACGATAGCCAGATGATCAGCGCATTATCAGTCACGTGATCAGTGCATGATCAGCCGTGATAAGTGCATGATAGCCAACTGATCAGTGCATGATCAGCCACGATCAGTATGATGAACGTGATCAGTGCATGATCAGCCACGCGATCAGTGCAGGTCAGCCACGTGAACAGTGTATGATCAGCCACGTGATCAGTGCATGATAGCCACGTGATCAGTGCATTATCAGTTACGTGAGCAGTGTATGATCAGCCACGTGATCAGTGCATGATAGCCACGTGATCAGTGCATGATCAGTTACCTGAGCAGTGATGATCAGCCACGTGATCAGTGCATGCTCAGTCACGTGATCAGGGCCTGCTGAGCTGCGTGATTACTGTCTGCTCATCTGCTTGACAATTGCCAGCTGAGCTGCATGATTCCTGCCTGTCATCTGCTTGACAATTGTCAGCTGCCATGTATTCCTGCCTGCTCAGCTGCTTGATTATTGACAGCTGAGCAGCATGATTCTCACACCTGAGTTCCATGATTATTGCCTGCTGACTGTTTGATTCGTGCCTACTCAGCTCTTTGTTTATTGCCTCCAGAGGCACATGATCAGTGTATGATAGCAAACATGATCAGCGCATGATCAGTCACATGATCAGTGCCATTAAGTCACGTGATCACTACATGATAGTCATGTGATCAGTCCATGCTCAGTCACGGTATCAGTGCATCAGCCACGTGATCAGCGCATGATCAGCCAGGTGATCAGTTCATGATGGCTATGTGATCAGTTCATGATTTGTCACGTGATCTGTGCATGACCAGGCACGTGATCAGTGCATGATCAGCCACGTGATCAGTGCATGATAGCCACGTGATCAGTGCATGATCATTACCAGTGATGGGTGTATGATCAGTCACATGACCGTACATGTGGTAGCCACATGATCATTGCACGATCAGCCACGTGAGTAGTGCATGATAGCCACGTGATCAGTGCATGATCAGTCACGTGATCAGTGCATGATCAGCCACGTGATCAGTGCATGATAGTCACGTGATCAGTGCATGATCAATACGCGATCAGTGCATGATCAGTCATGACCAGTACATGGTAGCCACGTGATCAGTGTATGATCAGCCGTGAGTGTGCATGATAGCCACGCGATCAGTGCATGATCAGTCACATGATCAGTATGATCAGCCACGTGATCAGTGCATGGTCAGTCATGTGATCAGTGCATGATATAGACGATCAGTGCATGATCAGCCTACGGATCAGTGCATCAGCCACGTGATCTGTGCATGATCAGTCAGTGATCAGCATGATAGCCAGTGATCAGTGCATGATCAGTTACGTGATCAGTGCATGATCAGCCACGTGATCAGTGTTGATAGCCACGTGATCAGTGCATGATCAGCCACGTGATCAGTGCATGATCAGTCACGTGATCAGTGCATGATCAGCCACGTGATCAGTGCATGATCAGCCACGTGATCAGTGCATGATCAGCCACGTGATCAGTGCATGATAGCCACGTGATCAGTGCATGATCAGTCACGTGATCAGTGTATGATCAGCCACGTGATCAGTGCATGATAGCCACGTGATCAGTGCATGATCAGTCACGTGATCAGTGTATGATCAGTCACGTGATGCATGCTCAGTCACGTGATCAGGGCTGCTGAGCTGCGTGATTACTGTCTGCTCATCTGCTTGACAATCGTCAGCTGAGCTGCACGATTCCTGCCTGTCATCTGCTTGATAATTGTCAGCTGTGCTGCGTAATTCCTGCCTGCTCAGCTGCTTGATTATTGCCAGCTGAGCAGCATGATTCCTCACAGCTGAGTTCCATGATTATTGCCTGCTGACTGTTTGATTCGGCCTACTCAGCTCTTTGTTCATTGCCTCCAGAGGCACATGATCAGTGCATGATAGCAAACATGATCAGCGCATGATCAGTCACATGATCAGCGCCATTAAGTCACGTGATCACTACATGATAGTCATGTGATCAGTCCATGCTCAGTCACGTATCAGTGCATGATCAGCCACGTGATCAATGCATGATCAGTCACGTGATCAGTGCATGATCAGCCACGTGATCAGTGCATGATTAGTCACGATCAGTGCATGATCAGGCACGTGATCAGTGCATGATCAGCCACGTGATCAGTGCATGATAGCCACGTGATCAGTGAATGATCAGTCACCTGATGGTGTATGATCAGTCACGTGACCTGTACATGGTAGCTACATGATCAGTGCATGATCAGCCACGTGAGTAGTGCATGATAGCCACGTGATCAGCATGATCAGTCACGTGATCAGTGCATGATCAGCCACGTGATGCATGATCAGTCACGTGATCAGGCGTATGATTCAGTGCATGATCAGTGTGCATGATCAGTCACGTGATCAGTGCATGATCAGCCACGTGATCAGTGCATGACCAGCCACGTGATCAGTGTATGATAGCCACGTGATCAGTGCATGATCAGCCACGTGATCAGTGCATGATCAGTCACGATCAGTATAGAAGCACGTGATCAGTGCATGATCAGCTACGTGATCAGTGCATGATGCACTGATGATGTGATCAGTGATGATCAGTCACGTGATCACTGCATGATCAGTCAGGTGATCAGTGCATGATCAGTCATGTGATCATGCATGATAGACGTGATCAGTGCATGATCAGTCACGTGATCAGTGTATGATCACACTGATGATTGCAGTGCACGGCGCAGCCGTGGATAGTGCACGATAGCCAGTGATCAGTGCATGATCAGTCACGATCAGTGCATGATCAGCCACGTGATCAGTGCATGATCAGCCACCTGATCAGTGCGATCAGCCACGTGACAGTGCATGATCAGTCACGTGACCAGTGCATGATCAGCTACGTGATCATGCATGACAACACACGTGATGACAGTGCATGATCAGCCACGTGATCAGTGCATGATAGCCACGTGATCAGTGCATGATCAGTCACGTGATCAGTACATGATCAGCCACGTGATCAGTGCATGATCAGCCACGTGATCAGTGCATGATCAGCCACGTGGAGTGCATGATCAGTCATGTGATCAGTGCATGATCAGTACGTGATCAGTGCATGATCAGCCACGTGATCAGTGCATGATCAGCCACGTGATCAGTGCATGATCAGCCACGTGATCAGTGCATGATCAGTTACGTGATCTGCGTGATCAGTCACGTGATCAGTGCATGGTAGCTACGTGATCAGTGCATGATCAGCCACGTGATCAGTGCATGATCAGCACGTGATCAGTGCATGATCAGTCACGTGATCAGTGTATGATCAGCCACGTGACAGTGCATGATAAGCCACCTGATCTGCGGCGATGACCACGTGATCAGCGCATGATCACCGTGATCAGTACATGATAGCCACGCGATCAGTGCATGATCAGCCACCAGATGGTGCATGATAGCCACGTGATCAGTGCATGATCTGTCACGTGATCAGTGCATGATCAGCCAGGTGATCAGTGCATGGTCAGCCGCGATCAGTACATGATAGACGTGATCAGTGCATGATCAGTCACGGGATCAGTGTATGATCAGCCACGTGATCAGTGCATGATCAGCCAGTGATCAGTGCATGATAGCCAGTGATCAGTGCATGATCAGTTACGTGATCAGTGTATGATCAGCCATGTGATCAGTGCATGATCAGTTACGTGATCAGTGCATGATCAGCCACGTGATCAGTGCATGATCAGTTCGTGAGCAGTGTATGATCAGCCACGTGATCAGTGCATGGTCAGACACGTGAACAGTGTATAATCAGCCACGTGATCAGTGCATGATAGCCACGTGATCAGTGCATTATCTGTTACGTGAGCAGTGTATGATCAGCCACGTGAACAGTGCATGCTCAGTCACGTGATCTGGGCCTGCTGAGCTGCGTGACTACTGCCTGCTCATCTGCTTGACAATTGCCAGCTGAGCTGCATGATTCCTGCCTGTCATCTGCTTGACACCTGCCAGCTGTGCTGCGTAATTTGCCTGCTCAGCTGCTTGATTATTGCCAGCTGAGCAGCATGATTCTCACACCTGAGTTCCATGATTATTGCCTGCTGACTGTTTGATTCGGGTTTACTCAGCTCTTTGTTTATTGCCTCCAGAGGCACATGATCAGTGCATGATAGCAAACATGATCAGCGTGCATGATCAGTCACATGATCAGCGCCATTAAGTCACGTGATCACTACATGATAGTCATGTGATCAGTCCATGCTCAGTCACGGTATCAGTGCATGATCAGCCACGTGATCAGTGCATGATCTGTCAGGTGATCAGTGCATGATCATCTACGTGATCAGTTCATGGGTTGTCACGATCTGTGCATGACCAGGCAGGTGATCAGTGCATGATCAGCCTCGTGAACAGTGCATGATAGCCACGGATCAGTGCATGATCAGTCACCTGATGGGTATGATCATCACGTGACCGTACATGGTATGCACGTGATGACATTGCATGATCAGCCACGTGAGTAGTGCATGATAGCCACGTGATCAGTGCATGATCAGTCACGTGATCAGCGCATGATCAGTCACGTGATCAGTGCATGATCAGCCACGTGATCAGTGTATGATCAATTGCATGATGTGCATGATCACACGTGATCAGTGCATGATAGCTACGTGATTGCATGATCAGTACGTGATCAGTGCATGATAGCCACGTGATCAGTGCAGTATCCGTCGTGATCACTGCGTGATCAGGGTGATCGCATGATCAGTCACGTGATCAGTGCATGATATCCACGTGATCAATGCATGATCAGTCACGTGATCAGTGCATGATCAGCCACGTGATCAGTGCTCATGATCGTGATCAGTGCATGATAGCCATGTGATCAGTGCATGATCAGTTCGTGATCAGTGCATGATCAGCCACGTGAACAGTGCATGATAGCCACGTGATCATTGCATGATCAGTCACGTGATCAGTGCATGATCAGCCGCGATCAGTGCATCAGCCACGCGGATCAGTGCATGATCAGCCACGTGATCAGTGCATGATCAGCCACGTGATCAGTGCATGATCAGCCACGTGATCAGTGCATGATCAGTCACGTGAACAGTGTATGATCAGCCACGTGATCAGTGCATGATAGCCATCGCTGATCAGTGCATGATCAGTTACGTGATCAGCGTGATGATCAGCCACGTGAACAGTGCATGCTCAGTCATGTGATCTGGGCCTGCTGAGCTGCGTGATTACTGTCTGCTCATCTGCCTGACAATTGCCAGCTGAGCTGCACGATTCCTGGCTGTCATCTGCTTGACAATTGCCAGCTGTGCTGTGTAATTCCTGCCTGCTCAGCTACTTGATTATTGCCAGCTGAGCAGCATGATTCCTCACAGCTGAGTTCCATGATTATTGCCTGCTGACTGTTTGATTCGTGCTTACTCAGCTCTTTGTTTATTGCCTCCAGAGGCACATGATCAGTGTATGATAGCAAACATGATCAGCGCATGATCAGTCATATGATCAGGGCCATTAAGTCACGTGATCACTACATGATAGTCATGTGATCAGTCCATGCTCAGTCACGGGATCAGTGCATGATCAGCCACGTGATCAGTGCATGATCTGTCATTGTGGTGATCATCATGATAGCCACGTGATCAGTGCATGACAGTCACGTGATCAGTGCATGATCAGTCGTGATCAGTGCATGATCAGTCACGTGATCAGTGCATGATAGCCACGCGATCAGTGCATGATCAGCCACCTGATCGGCGCATGATCAGTCACGTGACCAGTACATGGTAGCTACATGATCATCGCATGATCAGCCACGTGAGCAGTGCATGATAGCCACGTGATCAGTGCATGATCAGTCACGTGATCAGTGCATGATCAGCCACGTGAACAGTGCATGATAAGTCACCTGATCAGTGCATGATCAACGTGATCAGTGCATGATCAGTCACGTGACTAGTGCATGATCAGCACGTAATCATTGCACGATCAGTCCCACGTGAGCAGTGCATGATCAGCCACGTGATCAGTGCATGATCTGTACATGATCAGTGCATGATCATCCGGGTGATCAGCGTATGATCAGCCATGATCAGTGCATGATCAGACGTGATTAGTGCGATCAATCTCGTGATCAGTGTATGATCAACCACGTGATCAGTGCATGATCAGCCGATCAGTGCATGATAGCCACGTGATCAGTGCATTCTCAGTCACGTGATCGCATGACCAGCTACGTGATCAGTGCATGATTGCCAAGTGATCAGTGCATGATCAGCCACGTGATCAGTGCATGATCATTTACGTGATCTGCATGATCAGCTACTTGATTATTGCATGAGCAGCCACGTGATGACTGATCAGCCACGTGATCATTGCATGATCAGCCACGTGATCAGCATGATCAGTCACGTGATCATTGTATGATCAGCCATGCGTGATCAGTACATGATAGCCACGTGATCAGTGCATGATCAGTTACGAGCATGATCAGTCACGTGACCAGTGGATCAGTCACGTGATCAGTGCATGATCAGTCACGTGATCAGTGCATGATCAGCCACGTGATCAGTGCATGATCAGCCACGTGATCAGTGCATGATCAGTCACGTGATCAGTGCATGATCAGTCACGTGACCAGTACATGATAGCCACGTGATCATTGCATGATCAGCCACGTGATCAGTGCATGATAGCCATGTGATCAGTGCATGATCAGTCACACGTGATCAGCATGATCATCACCGGATCAGTGCACAGTCACGTGACCTGTGCATGATCAGCTACGTGATCATTGCATGATCAGCCACGTGAGCAGTGCATGATAGCTACGTGATCATGATCAGCCGCTGAGCAGCGTATCAGCCACGTGATCAGTGCATGATCAGTCACGTGATCAGTGCATGATCATCCGTGATCAGTGCATGAGCAGTCATGTGATCAGTGCATGATATCACGTGATCAGTGCATGATCAGTCACGTGATCAGTGTATGATCAGCCACGTGATCAGTGCATGATAGCCAGTGATCAGTGCATGATCAATACGTGATCAGTGCATGATCAGTCACGTGATTAGTGTATGCGATCAGCCATGTGATTAGTGCATGATAGTCACGTGATCAGTATGATCAGCCACGTGATCAGTGCATTATCTGTCACGTGCGCAGTGCTTGATCAGCCACGTGAGCAGTGCATGATCAACCATGTGATCAGTGTATGATCAGCCACGTGATCAATGCATGATCAGTCACTTGATCATTGCCATTATCAGCACGATCAGAGCTGCATGATCAGTCATGTGATCAGTGCATGCTCTGCCACGCATCATGATCAGTCACGTGATCAGTATATGCCAAATAGTGATCAGTACATGATCAGTCACATGATCAATGCATGATAGCCACGTGATCAGTGCATGATCAGTCACGTGATCAGTGCATGATCAGTCTCGTGAACAGTGCATGAGAGCCACGTGATCAGTGCATGATCAGTTACCTGATCGGTGTATGATCAGCCACGCGAACAGTGCATGGTAGCTACGTGATCATTGCATGATCAGCCATGTGAGCAGTGCATGATCAGCCACGTGATCAGTGCATGATCAGTCACGTGATCAGTGCATGATCAGCCACGTGATCAGTGCATGGTCAGCTACGTGATCAGGGCATGATATCACGTGATCAGTGCATGATCAGCCACGTGATCAGTGCATGATCAGCCACGTCATCAGTGCATGATCAGCCAGGTGATCAGTGCATGATCAGCCACGTGATCAGTGCATGATTAGTCACGTGATCAGTGTATGATCAGCCACGTGATCAGTGCATGATCAGCCACGTGATCAGTGCATGATCAGCCACGTGATCAGTGCATGATCAGTTACGTGATGTGCATGATCAGCCACGTGATCAGTTCATGATCAGCACGTGATCAGTGTATGATTGCCACGTGATCAGTGCATGATCAGTCACGTGATCAGTGTATGATCAGTCATGTGATCAGTGCATGATCAGCCACGTGATCAGTGCATGATCAGTCACGTGATGAGTGCATGATCAGCCACGTGATCAGTGCATGATCAGCCACGTGATCAGTGCATGATCAGCCACGTGATCAGTGCATGATCAATTACGTGATCAGTGCACGATCAGTCACGTGATCAGTACATGGTAGCTACGTGATCATTGCATGATCAGCCACGTGAGCAGTGCATGATAGCCACGAGATCAGTGCATGATCAGTCACGTGATCAGTGCATGATCAGCCACGTGATCAGCGCATGATCAGTCACGTGATCAGTGCATGATCAGTTACGTGATCAGTGCATGATCAGTCACGTGATCAGCATGGTAGCTACGTGATCAGTGCATGATCAGCCGCGTGAGCAGTGTATGATAGCCACGTGATCAGTGCATGATCTGCCATGATGATCAGTGCATGATCATTCGGGTGATCAGTGCATGGTCAGTCATGTGATCAGTGCATGATATAGACGTGATTAGTGCATGATCAGCCTCGTGATCAGTGCATGATCAACTACGTGATCAGTGCACGATAGCCAGTTAATGAGTGCACGATCAGTCACATGATCAGTGCATTATCTACATGACCAGTGCATGATCAGCCAAGTAATAAGTGCATGATAGCCACCTGATCAGTGATAGTCACGTGATCAGTGCATGATCAGTCACGTGAGCAGTGCATCAGCCATGATCAGTGCATGGTCAGCCACGTGAACAGTGCATGATCAGCCACGTGATCAGTGCATGATAGCCACGTGATCAGTGCATGATCAGTCACGTGAGCAGTGTATCATCAGCCACGTGAACAGTGCATGCTCAGTCACGTGATCTGCCTGCTGAGCTGCGTGATTACTGTCTGCTCATCTGCTTGACAATTGCCAGCTGAGCTGCACGATTCCTGCCTGTCATCTGCTTGACAATTGTCAGCTGTGCTGCGTAATTCCTGCCTGCTCAGCTGCTTGATTATTGCCAGCTGAGCAGCATGATTCCTCACACCTGAGTTCCATGATTATTGCCTGCTGACTGTTTGATTCGCGCCTACTCAGCTCTTTGTTTATTGCCTCCAGAGGCACATGATCAGTGTATGATAGCAAACATGATCAGCGCATGATCAGTCACATGATCAGCGCCATTAAGTCACGTGATCACTACATGATAGTCATGTGATCAGTCCATGCTCAGTCACGGTATCAGTGCATGATCAGCCACGTGATCAGTGCATGATCTGTCACGTGATCAGTGTATGATCAGCCACGTGATCAGTGCATGATCAGTCACGTGATCAGTGCATGATATAGGCACGTGATCAGTGCATGATCAGTCACGTGATCAGTGCATGATAGCCACGTGATCAGTGCATGATCAGTCACCTGATGGGTGTATGATCATTCACGTGACCTGTACATGGTAGCTACATGATCATTGCATGATCAGCCACGTGAGTAGTGTGCATGATAGCCACGTGATCAGTGCATGATCAGTCACGTGATCAGTGCATGATCAGCCACGTGATCAGTGCATGATCAGTCACGTGATCAGTGCATGATCAGCCACGTGATCAGTGCATGATCAGCCACGTGATCAGTGCATGATAGCACGTGATCAGTGCATGATCAGCCACAGATCAGTGCATGATAGCCACGTGATCAGTGCATGATCAGTCGTGATGACAGTGCATGATCATCCGTGATCAGTGCATGATCAGTCATGTGATCAGTGCATGATATAGACGTGATCAGTGCATGATCAGTCACGTGATCAGTGCATGATCAGCCACGTGATCAGTGCATGATAGCCAGTGATGAGTGCATGATCAGCCACGTGATCAGTGCATGATCAGTCACGTGATCAGTGCATGATCAGCCACGTGATCAGTGCATGATAGCCACGTGATCAGTGCATGATCAGCCACGTGATCAGTGCATGATCAGTCACGTGATCAGTGCATGATCAGCCACGTGATCAGTGCATGATCAGCCACGTGATCAGTGCATGATCAGCCACGTGATCAGTGCATGATCAGCCACGTGATCAGTGCATGATCAGTCACGTGATCAGTGTATGATCAGCCACGTGATCAGTGCATGATAGCCACGTGATCAGTGCATGATCAGTCACGTGATCAGTGTATGATCAGCCACGTGAACAGTGCATGCTCAGTCACGTGATCTGGGCCTGCTGAGCTGCGTGATTACTGTCTGCTCATCTGCTTGACAATTGCCAGCTGAGCTGCACGATTCCTGCCTGTCATCTGCTTGACAATTGCCAGCTGTGCTGCGTAATTCCTGCCTGCTCAGTTGCTTGATTATTGCCAGCTGAGCAGCATGATCCTCACACCTGAGTTCCATGATTATTGCTCGCTGACTGTTTGATTCGTGTCTACTCAGCTCTTTGTTTATTGCCTCCAGAGGCACATGATCAGTGTATGATAGCAAACATGATCAGCGCATGATCAGTCACATGATCAGCGCCATTAAGTCACGTGATCACTACATGATAGTCATGTGATCAGTCCATGCTCAGTCACGGTATCAGTGCATGATCAGCCACGGGATCAGTGCATGATCAGCACGTGATCAGTGCATGATCAGCCACGTGATCAGTGCATGATCAGTCACGTGATCAGTGCATGATCAGGCACGTGATCAGTGCATGATCAGCCACGTGATCAGTGCATGATAGCCACGTGATCAGTGCATGATCAGTCACCTGATGGGTGTATGATCAGTCACGTGACCAGTACATGTAGCACATGATCATTGCATGATCAGCCACGTGAGTAGTGCATGATAGCCACGTGATCAGTGCATGATCAGTCACGTGATCAGTGCATGATCAGTCACGTGATCAGTGCATGATCAGTCACGTGATCAGTGCATGATCAGCCACGTGATCAGTGCATGATCAGTCACGTGATCAGTGCATGATCATCCACGTGATCAGTGCATGATCAGTCACGTGATCAGTGCATGATAGCCACGTGATCAGTGCATGATCAGTCACGTGATCAGTGCATGATAGCCACGTGATCAGTGCATGATCAGTCACGTGATCAGTGCATGATCAGTCACGTGATCAGTGCATGATAGCCACGTGATCAGTGCATGATCAGCCACGTGATCAGTGCATGATAGCCACGTGATCAGTGCATGATCAGTCACGTGATCAGTGCATGATCAGTCACGTGATCAGTGCATGATCAGCCACGTGATCAGTGCATGATCAGCCACGTGATCAGTGCATGATAGCCACGTGATCAGTGCATGATCAGTCACGTGATCAGTGCATGATCAGTCACGTGATCAGTGCATGATCAGCCACGTGATCAGTGCATGATCAGCCACGTGATCAGTGCATGATCAGCCACGTGATCAGTGCATGATCAGTCACGTGACAGTGCATGATAGCTACGTGATCAGTGCATGATCAGCCACGTGATCAGTGCATGATAGCCACGTGATCAGTGCATGACTCAGTCACGTGATCAGTGCATGATCAGTCATGTGATCTGCATGACAGCCACGTGATCAGCATGATCAGCCACGTGATCAGTGCATGATAGCCACGTGATCAGTGCATGATCAGTCACGTGATCAGTGCATGATCAGTCACGTGATCAGTGCATGATCAGCCACGTGATCAGTGCATGATCAGCCACGTGATCAGTGCATGATCAATCACGTGATCAGTGCATGATCAGTCACGTGATCAGTGCATGATAGCCACGTGATCAGTGCATGATCAGCCACGTGATCAGTGCATGATAGCCACGTGATCAGTGCATGATCAGTCACGTGATCAGTGCATGATCAGCCACGTGATCAGTGCATGATCAGTCACGTGATCAGTGCATGATCAGCCACGTGATCAGTGCATGATCAGTCACGTGATCAGTGCATGATAGCCACGTGATCAGTGCATGATCAGCATGTGATCAGTGCATGATCAGCCACGTGATCAGTGCATGATAGCCACGTGATCTGTGCATGATCAGTCATGTGATCAGTGCATGATCAGCCACGTGATCAGTGCATGATAGCCACGTGATCAGTGCATGATCAGCCACGTGATCAGTGCATGATCCACGTGATCAGTGCATGATCAGTCATGTGATCAGTGCATGATCAGCCACGGGATCAGTGCATGATCAGCCACGTGATCAGTGCATGATCAGCTACGTGATCAGTGCATGATCAGTCACGTGATCAGTGCATGATCATGATCAGTGCATGATCAGTCACGTGATCAGTGCAGTGATGCATGATCAGCCGTGATCAGTGCATGATCAGCCACGTGATCAGTGCATGATCAATCACGTGATCAGTGCATGATCAGTCACGTGATCAGTGCATGATAGCCACGTGATCAGTGCATGAAGCCACGTGATCAGTGCATGATAGCCACGTGATCAGTGCATGATCAGTCACGTGATCAGTGCATGATCAGCCACGTGATCAGTGCATGATCAGCCACGTGATCAGTGCATGATCATTACGTGATCAGTGCATGATCAGTCACGTGACCAGTACATGGTGCTACGTGATCAGTGCATGATCAGCCACGTGATAGTGCATGATAGCCACGTGATCAGTGCATGATCAGTCACGTGATCAGTGCATGATCATCCACGTGATCAGTGCATGATCAGTCACGTGATCAGCATGATATAGATGGATCAGTGCGATCAGCGTGATCAGTGCATGATCAGCCACGTGATCAGCATGATAGCCACGTGATCAGTGCATGATCATGATCAGTGCATGATCAGTCACGTGATCAGTGCATGATCAGCCACGTGATCAGTGCATGATCAGCCACGTGATCAGTGCATGATCAGCCACGTGATCAGTGCATGATCAGTTACGTGAGCAGTGCATGATCAGCCACGTGATCAGTGCATGGTCAGACACGTGAACAGTGTATGATCAGCCACGTGATCAGTGCATGATAGCCACGTGATCAGTGCATGATCAGTCACGTGATCAGTGTATGATCAGCCACGTGAACAGTGCATGCTCAGTCACGTGATCAGGGCCTGCTGAGCTGCGTGATTACTGTCTGCTCATCTGCTTGACAATTGCCAGCTGAGCTGCACGATTCCTGCCTGTCATCTGCTTGACAATTGCCAGCTGTGCTGCGTAATTCCTGCCTGCTCAGCTGCTTGATTATTGCCAGCTGAGCAGCATGACTCACAGCTGAGTTCCATGATTATTGCCTGCTGACTGTTTGATTCGTGCCTACTCAGCTCTTTGTTTATTGCCTCCAGAGGCACATGATCAGTGTATGATAGCAAACATGATCAGTGCATGATCAGTCACATGATCAGCGCCATTAAGTCACGTGATCACTACATGATAGTCATGTGATCAGTCCATGCTCAGTCACGGTATCAGTGCATGATCAGCCACGTGATCAGTGCATGATCAGCCACGTGATCAGTGCATGATCAGCCACGTGATCAGTGCATGACAGTCACGTGATCAGTGCATGACCAGGCACGTGATCAGTGCATGATCAGCCACGTGATCAGTGCATAGCCACGTGATCAGTGCATGATCAGTCACCTGATGGGTGTATGATCAGTCACGTGACCTGTACATGGTAGCTACATGATCATTGCATGATCAGCCACGTGAGTAGTGCATGATAGCCACGTGATCAGTGCATGATCAGTCACGTGATCAGTGCATGATCAGTCACGTGATCAGTGCATGATCAGTCACGTGATCAGTGCATGATAGCCACGTGATCAGTGCATGATCAGTCACGTGATCAGTGCATGATCAGCCACGTGATCAGTGCATGATCAGTCACGTGATCAGTGCATGATAGCCACGTGATCAGTGCATGATCAGTCACGTGATCAGTGCATGATAGCCACGTGATCAGTGCATGATCAGTCACGTGATCAGTGCATGATCAGTCACGTGATCAGTGCATGATAGCTACGTGATCAGTGCATGATCAGCCACGTGAGAGTGCATGATAGCCACGTGATCAGTGCATGATCAGCCATGTGATCAGTGCATGATCAGTCACGTGATCAGTGCATGATCAGCCACGTGATCAGTGCATGATCAGCCAGTGATCAGTGCATGATAGCCACGTGATCAGTGCATGATCAGTCACGTGATCAGTGCATGATCAGCCACGTGATCAGTGCATGATCAGCCACGTGATCAGCATGATATCAGCCACGTGATCAGTGCATGATCAGTCACGTGATCAGTGTATGATCAGTCACGTGATCAGTGCATGGTAGCTACGTGATCAGTGCATGATCAGCCACGTGATCAGTGCATGATAGCCATGATCAGTGCATGATCAGTCACGTGATCAGTGCATGATCAGTCATGTGATCAGTGCATGATCAGTCACTGTGATCAGTGCATGATCAGCCATGATCAGTGCATGATAGCCACGTGATCAGTGCATGATCAGTCACGTGATCAGTGCATGATCAGTCACGTGATCAGTGCATGATCAGCCACGTGATCAGTGCATGATCAGCCACGTGATCAGTGCATGATCAGTCACGTGATCAGTGCATGATCAGCCACGTGATCAGTGCATGATCAGTCACGTGATCAGTGCATGATCAGTCACGTCAGTGCATGATCAGTCACGTGATCAGTGCATGATCAGTCACTGATCAGTATGATCAGCCACGTGATCAGTGCATGATCAGCACGTGATCAGTGCATGATCAGCCACGTGATCAGTGCATGATCAGTCACGTGATCAGTGTATGATAGTACGTGATCATGCATGATCAGCCACGTGATCAGTGCATGATAGCCACGTGATCAGTGCATGATAGCCACGTGATCAGTGCATGATCAGTCATGTGATCAGTGCATGATCAGCCACGTGATCAGTGCATGATATCCACGTGATCAGTGCATGATAGCCACGTGATCAGTGCATGAGAGCACGTGATCAGTGCATGATCAGTCACGTGATACAGTGTGATCAGCCACGTGATCAGTGCATGATGAGCCACGTGATCAGTGCATGATCAATTACGTGATCAGTGCATGATCAGTCACGTGACCAGTACATGGTTGCTACGTGATCAGTTGCATGATCAGCCACGTGATCAGTGCATGATAGCCACGTGATCAGTGCATGATCAGTCACGTGATCAGCATGATCAGTCACGTGATCAGTGCATGATCATTTACGTGATCAGTGCATGATCAGTCACGTGATCAGTATATGGTAGCTACGTGATCATTCCATGATCGAGCCACGTGAGCAGTGCATGATAGCCACGTGATGCATGATGAGCGTGAGCAGAGTATGATCAGCCACGTGATCAGTGCATGAGTGCCACGTGATCAGTGCATGATATGTCACGTGACAGGTGTGTGATCAGCCACGTGAACAGTGCATGTTCAGCCACGTGATCAGTGCATGATAGCCACGTGATCAGTGCATGATCAGTTACGTGAGCAGTGTATGATCAGCCACGTGATCAGTGCATGGTCAGACACGTGAACAGTGTATGATCAGCCACGTGATCAGTGCATGATATCCAAGTGATCAGTGCATGATCAATCACGTGATCAGTGTATGATCAGCCACGTGAACAGTGCATGCTCAGTCACGTGATCAGGGCCTGCTGAGCTGCGTGATTACTGTCTGCTCATCTGCTTGACAATTGCCAGCTGAGCTGCACGATTCCTGCCTGTCATCTGCTTGACAATTGCCAGCTGTGCTGCGTAATTCCTGCCTGCTCAGCTGCTTGATTATTGCCAGCTGAGCAGCATGATTCCTCACAGCTGAGTTCCATGATTATTGCCTGCTGACTGTTTGATTCGTGCCTACTCAGCTCTTTGTTTATTGCCTCCAGAGGCACATGATCAGTGTATGATAGCAAACATGATCAGTGCATGATCAGTCACATGATCAGCGCCATTAAGTCACGTGATCACTACATGATAGTCATGTGATCAGTCCATGCTCAGTCACGGTATCAGTGCATGATCAGCCACGTGATCAGTGCATGATCAGCCACGTGATCAGTGCATGATAGCCACGTGATCAGTGCATGATTTGTCAGCGTGATCAGTGCATGATCAGCCACGTGATCAGTGCATGATAGCCACGTGATCAGTGCATGATCAGTCACCTGATGGGTGTATGATCAGTCACGTGACCAGTGCATGGTAGCTACATGATCATTGCATGATCAGCCACGTGAGTAGTGCATGATAGCCACGTGATCAGTGCATGATCAGTCACGTGATCAGTGCATGATCAGCATGTGATCAGTGCATGATCAGTCACGTGATCAGTGCATGATCAGCCACGTGATCAGTGCATGATCAGCCACGTGATCAGTGCATGATCAGTCACGTGATCAGTGCATGATCAGCCACGTGATCAGTGCATGATCAGCCACGTGATCAGTGCATGATCAGCCACGTGATCAGTGCATGATCAGTCACGTGATCAGTACATGATAGCTACGTGATCAGTGCATGATCAGCCACGTGATCAGTGCATGATAGCCACGTGATCAGTGCATGATCAGTCACGTGATCAGTGCATGATCAGTCACGTGATCAGTGCATGATCAGTCACGTGATCAGTGCATGATCAATCACGTGATCAGTGCATGATAGTCACGTGATCAGTGCATGATAGCCACGTGATCAGTGCATGATCAGCCACGTGATCAGTGCATGATAGCCACGTGATCAGTGCATGATCAGTCACGTGATCAGTGCATGATCAGCCACGTGATCAGTGCATGATCAGTCACGTGATCAGTGCATGATAGCCACGTGATCAGTGCATGATCAGTCACGTGATCAGTGCATGATCAGCCACGTGATCAGTGCATGATCAGCCAGTGATGAGTGCATGATAGCCAGTGATCAGTGCATGATCAGTCACGTGATCAGTGCATGATCAGCCACGTGATCAGTGCATGATCAGCCACGTGATCAGTGCATGATCAGCCACGTGATCAGTGCATGATCAGTTACGTGATCAGTGCATGATCAGCCACGTGATCAGTGCATGGTCAGACACGTGAACAGTGTATGATCAGCCACGTGATCAGTGCATGATAGCCACGTGATCAGTGCATGATCAGTCACGTGATCAGTGTATGATCAGCCACGTGAACAGTGCATGCTCAGTCACGTGATCTGGGCCTGCTGAGCTGCGTGATTACTGTCTGCTCATCTGCTTGACAATTGCCAGCTGAGCTGCACGATTCCTGCCTGTCATCTGCTTGACAATTGCCAGCTGTGCTGCGTAATTCCTGCCTGCTCAGCTGCTTGATTATTGCCAGCTGAGCAGCATGATTCCTCACAGCTGAGTTCCATGATTATTGCCTGCTGACTGTTTGATTCGTGCCTACTCAGCTCTTTGTTTATTGCCTCCAGAGGCACATGATCAGTGTATGATAGCAAACATGATCAGCATGATCAGTCACATGATCAGCGCCATTAAGTCACGTGATCACTACATGATAGTCATGTGATCAGTCCATGCTCAGTCACGGTATCAGTGCATGATCAGCCACGTGATCAGTGCATGATCTGTCACATGATCAGTGCATGATCATCCACGTGATCAGTGCATGGGCAGTCATGTGATCAGTGCATGATATAGACGTGATCAGTGCATGATCAGTCACGTGATCAGTGCATGATAGCCACGTGATCAGTGCATGATCAGTCACCTGATGGGTGTATGATCATTCACGTGACCTGTACATGGTAGCTACATGATCATTGCATGATCAGCCACGTGAGTAGTGCATGATAGCCACGTGATCAGTGCATGATCAGTCACGTGATCAGTGCATGATCAGTCACGTGATCAGTGCATGATCAGCCACGTGATCAGTGCATGATCAGCCACGTGATCAGTGCATGATAGCCACGTGATCAGTGCATGATCAGTCACGTGATCAGTGCATGATCAGCCACGTGATCAGTGCATGATCAGCCACGTGATCAGTGCATGATAGCCACGTGATCAGTGCATGATCAGTCACGTGATCAGTGCATGATCAGTCACGTGATCAGTACATGGTAGCTACGTGATCAGTGCATGATCAGCCACGAGTCAGTGCATGATAGCCACGTGATCAGTGCATGATCAGTCACGTGATCAGTGCATGATCAGTCATGTGATCAGTGCATGATCAGCCACGTGATCAGTGCATGATCAGCCACGTGATCAGTGCATGATAGCCACGTGATCAGTGCATGATCAGTCACGTGATCAGTGCATGATCAGTCACGTGATCAGTGCATGATCAGCCACGTGATCAGTGCATGATCAGCCACGTGATCAGTGCATGATCAATCACGTGATCAGTGCATGATCAGTCACGTGATCAGTGCATGATAGCACGTGATCAGTGCATGATCAGCCACGTGATCAGTGCATGATAGCCACGTGATCAGTGCATGATCAGTCACGTGATCAGTGCATGATCAGCCACGTGATCAGTGCATGATCAGCCACGTGATCAGTGCATGATCAGCCACGTGATCAGTGCATGATCAGTCACGTGACAGTACATGATAGCTACGTGATCAGTGCATGATCAGCCACGTGATCAGTGCATGATGCCACGTGATCAGTGCATGATAGCCACGTGATCAGTGCATGATCAGTCATGTGATACGTGTGTGATCAGCCACGTGATCAGTGCATGATATCCACGTGATCAGTGCATGATAGCCACGTGATCAGTGCATGATCAGCCACGTGATCAGTGCATGATCAGTCACGTGATACATGTGTGATCAGCCACGTGATCAGTGCATGATGAGCCACGTGATCAGTGCATGATCAATACGTGATCAGTGCATGATCAGTCACGTGACCAGTACATGGTTGCTACGTGATCGTTGCATGATCAGCCACGTGAGCAGTGCATGATAGCCACGTGATCAGTGCATGATCAGTCACGTGATCAGTACATGATCAGTCACGTGATCAGTGCATGATCATTTACGTGATCAGTGCATGATCAGTCACGTGACCAGTATATGGTAGCTACGTGATCATTCCATGACAGCCACGTGAGCAGTGCATGATAGCCACGTGATGTGCATGATCAGTTACGTGAGCAGAGTATGATCAGCCACGTGATCAGTGCATGAGTGCCACGTGATCAGTGCATGATATGTCACGTGACAGTGTGTGATCAGCCACGTGATCAGTGCATGTTCAGCCACGTGATCAGTGCATGATAGCCACGTGATCAGTGCATGATCAGTTACGTGAGCAGTGTATGATCAGCCACGTGATCAGTGCATGGTCAGACACGTGAACAGTGTATGATCAGCCACGTGATCAGTGCATGATATCCAAGTGATCAGTGCATGATCATCACGTGATCAGTGTATGATCAGCCACGTGAACAGTGCATGCTCAGTCACGTGATCAGGGCCTGCTGAGCTGCGTGATTACTGTCTGCTCATCTGCTTGACAATTGCCAGCTGAGCTGCACGATTCCTGCCTGTCATCTGCTTGACAATTGCCAGCTGTGCTGCGTAATTCCTGCCTGCTCAGCTGCTTGATTATTGCCAGCTGAGCAGCATGATTCCTCACAGCTGAGTTCCATGATTATTGCCTGCTGACTGTTTGATTCGTGCCTACTCAGCTCTTTGTTTATTGCCTCCAGAGGCACATGATCAGTGTATGATAGCAAACATGATCAGTGCATGATCAGTCACATGATCAGCGCCATTAAGTCACGTGATCACTACATGATAGTCATGTGATCAGTCCATGCTCAGTCACGGTATCAGTGCATGATCAGCCACGTGATCAGTGCATGATCAGCCACGTGATCAGTGCATGATAGCCACGTGATCAGTGCATGATCAGTCACGTGATCAGTGCATGATCAGGCACGTGATCAGTGCATGATCAGCCACGTGATCAGTGCATGATCAGTCACCTGATGGGTGTATGATCAGTCACGTGACCAGTACATGTAGCTACATGATCATTGCATGATCAGCCACGTGAGTAGTGCATGATAGCCACGTGATCAGTGCATGATCAGTCACGTGATCAGTGCATGATCAGCATGTGATCAGTGCATGATCAGTCACGTGATCAGTGCATGATCAGCCACGTGATCAGTGCATGATCAGTCACGTGATCAGTGCATGATCAGTCACGTGATCAGTGCATGATCAGCCACGTGATCAGTGCATGATCAGCCACGTGATCAGTGCATGATCAGCCACGTGATCAGTGCATGATCAGTCACGTGATCAGTGCATGCAGTGATCAGTGCATGATCAGCCACGTGATCAGTGCATGATAGCCACGTGATCAGTGCATGATCAGTCACGTGATCAGTGCATGATCAGTCACGTGATCAGTGCATGATCAGCCACGTGATCAGTGCATGATCAGTCACGTGATCAGTGCATGATCAGTCACGTGATCAGTGCATGATAGCTACGTGATCAGTGCATGATCAGCCACGTGATCAGTGCATGATAGCCACGTGATCAGTGCATGATCAGTCACGTGATCAGTGATGATCATCCGTGATCAGTGCATGATCAGTCACGTGATCAGTGCATGATATAGACGTGATCAGTGCATGATCAGTCACGTGATCAGTGCATGATCAGCCACGTGATCAGTGCATGATAGCCAGTGATCAGTGCATGATAGCCACGTGATCAGTGCATGATCAGTCACGTGATCAGTGCATGATCAGCCACGTGATCAGTGCATGATAGCCACGTGATCAGTCATGATCAGCCACGTGATCAGTGCACAGTGATCAGTGTATGATCAGCCACGTGATCAGTGCATGGTCAGACACAACAGTGTATGATCAGCCACGTGATCAGTGCATGATAGCCACGTGATCAGTGCATGATCAGTCACGTGATCAGTGTATGATCAGCCACGTGAACAGTGCATGCTCAGTCACGTGATCAGGGCCTGCTGAGCTGCGTGATTACTGTCTGCTCATCTGCTTGACAATTGCCAGCTGAGCTGCACGATTCCTGCCTGTCATCTGCTTGACAATTGCCAGCTGTGCTGCGTAATTCCTGCCTGCTCAGCTGCTTGATTATTGCCAGCTGAGCAGCATGATTCCTCACACCTGAGTTCCATGATTATTGCCTGCTGACTGTTTGATTCGTGCCTACTCAGCTCTTTGTTTATTGCCTCCAGAGGCACATGATCAGTGTATGATAGCAAACATGATCAGTGCATGATCAGTCACATGATCAGCGCCATTAAGTCACGTGATCACTACATGATAGTCATGTGATCAGTCCATGCTCAGTCACGGTATCAGTGCATGATCAGCCACGTGATCAGTGCATGATCTGTCACATGATCAGTGTATGATCATCCACGTGATCAGTGCATGGGCAGTCATGTGATCAGTGCATGATATAGACGTGATCAGTGCATGATCAGTCACGTGATCAGTGCATGATAGCCACGTGATCAGTGCATGATCAGTCACCTGATGGGTGTATGATCATTCACGTGACTGCACATGGTAGCTACATGATCATTGCATGATCAGCCACGTGATAGTGCATGATAGCCACGTGATCAGTGCATGATCAGTCACGTGATCAGTGCATGATCAGTCACGTGATCAGTGCATGATCAGCCACGTGATCAGTGCATGATCAGCCACGTGATCAGTGCATGATAGCCACGTGATCAGTGCATGATCAGTCACGTGATCAGTGCATGATCAGTCACGTGATCAGTGCATGATCAGCCACGTGATCAGTGCATGATAGCCACGTGATCAGTGCATGATCAGTCACGTGATCAGTGCATGATCAGTCACGTGACAGTGCATGATAGCTACGTGATCAGTGCATGATCAGCCACGTGATCAGTGCATGATAGCCACGTGATCAGTGCATGATCAGTCACGTGATCAGTGCATGATCAGTCACGTGATCAGTGCATGATCAGCCACGTGATCAGTGCATGATCAGCCAGTGATCAGTGCATGATAGCCACGTGATCAGTGCATGATCAGTCACGTGATCAGTGCATGATCAGTCACGTGATCAGTGCATGATCAGCCACGTGATCAGTGCATGATCAGCCACGTGATCAGTGCATGATCAATCACGTGATCAGTGCATGAAGCCACGTGATCAGTGCATGATCAGCCACGTGATCAGTGCATGATCAGCCGTGATCAGTGCATGATCAGTCACGTGATCAGTGCATGATCAGTCACGTGATCAGTGCATGATCAGTCACGTGATCAGTGCATGATCAGCCGTGATCAGTGCATGATCAGTCACGTGACCAGTACATGATAGCTACGTGATCATTGCATGATCAGCCACGTGATCAGTGCATGATAGCCACGTGATCAGTGCATGATAGCCACGTGATCAGTGCATGATCAGTCATGTGATACGTGTGTGATCAGCCACGTGATCAGTGCATGATATCCACGTGATCAGTGCATGATAGCCACGTGATCAGTGCATGATAGCCACGTGATCAGTGCATGATCAGTCACGTGATACATGTGTGATCAGCCACGTGATCAGTGCATGATGAGCCACGTGATCAGTGCAGGATCAATTACGTGATCAGTGCATGATCAGTCACGTGACCAGTACATGGTTGCTACGTGATCGTTGCATGATCAGCCACGTGAGCAGTGCATGATAGCCACGTGATCAGTGCATGATCAGTCACGTGATCAGTACATGATCAGTCACGTGAACAGTGCATGATCATTTACGTGATCTGTGCATGATCAGTCACGTGACCAGTATATGGTAGCTACGTGATCATTCCATGACAGCCACGTGAGCAGTGCATGATAGCCACGTGATGTGTGCATGATGAGTTACGTGAGCAGAGTATGATCAGCCACGTGATCAGTGCATGAGTGCCACGTGATCAGTGCATGATATGTCACGTGACAGGTGTGTGATCAGCCACGTGAACAGTGCATGTTCAGCCACGTGATCAGTGCATGATAGCCACGTGATCAGTGCATGATCAGTTACGTGAGCAGTGTATGATCAGCCACGTGATCAGTGCATGGTCAGACACGTGAACAGTGTATGATCAGCCACGTGATCAGTGCATGATATCCAAGTGATCAGTGCATGATCATCACGTGATCAGTGTATGATCAGCCACGTGAACAGTGCATGCTCAGTCACGTGATCAGGGCCTGCTGAGCTGCGTGATTACTGTCTGCTCATCTGCTTGACAATTGCCAGCTGAGCTGCACGATTCCTGCCTGTCATCTGCTTGACAATTGCCAGCTGTGCTGCGTAATTCCTGCCTGCTCAGCTGCTTGATTATTGCCAGCTGAGCAGCATGATTCCTCACAGCTGAGTTCCATGATTATTGCCTGCTGACTGTTTGATTCGTGCCTACTCAGCTCTTTGTTTATTGCCTCCAGAGGCACATGATCAGTGTATGATAGCAAACATGATCAGTGCATGATCAGTCACATGATCAGCGCCATTAAGTCACGTGATCACTACATGATAGTCATGTGATCAGTCCATGCTCAGTCACGGTATCAGTGCATGATCAGCCACGTGATCAGTGCATGATCAGCCAGGTGATGTCCATGATAGCCATGTGATCAGTGCATGATTAGTCACGTGATCAGTGCATGATCAGTCAGTGATCAGTGCATGATAGCCACGTGATCAGTGCATGATCAGTCACCTGATGGGTGTATGATCAGTCACGTGACCTGTACATGGTAGCTACATGATCATTGCATGATCAGCCACGTGAGTAGTGCATGATAGCCACGTGATCAGTGCATGATCAGTCACGTGATCAGTGCATGATCAGCATGTGATCAGTGCATGATCAGTCACGTGATCTGCATGATCAGCCACGTGATCAGTGCATGATCAGCCACGTGATCAGTGCATGATCAGTCACGTGATCAGTGCATGATCAGTCACGTGATCAGTGCATGATCAGCCACGTGATCAGTGCATGATCAGCCACGTGATCAGTGCATGATCAGTCACGTGATCAGTGCATGATCAGTCACGTGATCAGTGCATGGTCAGCTACGTGATCAGTGCATGATCAGCCACGTGATCAGTGCATGATAGCCACGTGATCAGTGCATGATCAGTCACGTGATCAGTGCATGATCAGTCACGTGATCAGTGCATGATCAGTCACGTGATCAGTGCATGATCAGCCACGTGATCAGTGCATGATCAGTCACGTGATCAGTGCATGATAGCCACGTGATCAGTGCATGATCAGCCACGTGATCAGTGCATGATAGCCACGTGATCAGTGCATGATCAGTCACGTGATCAGTGTATGATCAGCCACGTGATCAGTGCATGATCAGTCACGTGATCAGTGCATGATATAGACGTGATCAGTGCATGATCAGTCACGTGATCAGTGTGATCAGCCGTGATCAGTGCACGTGTAGTTAATGAGTGCATGATAGCCAGTGATCAGTGCATGATCAGTCACGTGATCAGTGTATGATCAGCCACGTGATCAGTGCATGATCAGCCACGTGATCAGTGCATGATCAGCCACGTGATCAGTGCATGATCAGTTACGTGAGCAGTGTATGATCAGCCACGTGATCAGTGCATGGTCAGACACGTGAACAGTGTATGATCAGCCACGTGATCAGTGCATGATATCCACGTGATCAGTGCATGATCAGTCACGTGATCAGTGTATGATCAGCCACGTGAACAGTGCATGCTCAGTCACGTGGGGCCTGCTGAGCTGCGTGATTACTGTCTGCTCATCTGCTTGACAATTGCCAGCTGAGCTGCACGATTCCTGCCTGTCATCTGCTTGACAATTGCCAGCTGTGCTGCGTAATTCCTGCCTGCTCAGCTGCTTGATTATTGCCAGCTGAGCAGCATGATTCCTCACAGCTGAGTTCCATGATTATTGCCTGCTGACTGTTTGATTCGTGCCTACTCAGCTCTTTGTTTATTGCCTCCAGAGGCACATGATCAGTGTATGATAGCAAACATGATCAGCGCATGATCAGTCACATGATCAGCGCCATTAAGTCACGTGATCACTACATGATAGTCATGTGATCAGTCCATGCTCAGTCACGGTATCAGTGCATGATCAGCCACGTGATCAGTGCATGATCTGTCACGTGATTAGTGTATGATCATCCACGTGATCAGTGCATGGGCAGTCATGTGATCAGTGCATGATATAGACGTGATCAGTGCATGATCAGCGTGATCAGTGCATGATAGCCGTGAGTGCATGATCAGTCACCTGATGGGTGTATGATCATTCACGTGACCTGTACATGGTAGCTACATGATCATTGCATGATCAGCCACGTGAGTAGTGCATGATAGCCACGTGATCAGTGCATGATCAGTCACGTGATCAGTGCATGATCAGTCACGTGATCAGTGCATGATCAGCCACGTGATCAGTGCATGATCAGCCACGTGATCAGTGCATGATAGCCACGTGATCAGTGCATGTCATAGTGCATGATCAGCCACGTGATCAGTGCATGATCAGCCACGTGATCAGTGCATGATAGCCGTGATCAGTGCATGATCAGTCACGTGATCAGTGCATGATCAGTCACGTGATCAGTGCATGATAGCTACGTGATCAGTGCATGATCAGCCACGTGATCAGTGCATGATAGCCACGTGATCAGTGCATGATCAGTCACGTGATCAGTGCATGATCAGTCATGTGATCAGTGCATGATCAGCCACGTGATCAGTGCATGATCAGCAGTGATCAGTGCATGATAGCCACGTGATCAGTGCATGATCAGCCACGTGATCAGTGCATGATCATCACGTGATCAGTGCATGATCAGCCACGTGATCAGTGCATGATCAGCCACGTGATCAGTGCATGATCAGTCACGTGATCAGTGCATGATCAGTCACGTGATCAGTGCATGATAGCCACGTGATCAGTGCATGATCAGCCACGTGATCAGTGCATGATAGCCACGTGATCAGTGCATGATCAGTCACGTGATCAGTGCATGATCAGTCACGTGATCAGTGCATGATCAGTCACGTGATCAGTGCATGATCAGCTACGTGATCAGTGCATGATCAGTCACGTGATCAGTGCATGGTAGCTACGTGATCATTGCATGATCAGCCACGTGATCAGTGCATGATAGCCACGTGATCAGTGCATGATAGCCACGTGATCAGTGCATGATCAGTCACGTGATCAGTGTGTGATCAGCCACGTGATCAGTGCATGATATCCACGTGATCAGTGCATGATAGCCACGTGATCAGTGCATGAGCCACGTGATCAGTGCATGATCAGTCACGTGATCATGTGTGATCAGCCGTGATCAGTGCATGATGAGCCACGTGATCAGTGCATGATCAATTACGTGATCAGTGCATGATCAGTCACGTGACCAGTACATGGTTGCTACGTGATCGTTGCATGTTCAGCCACGTGAGCAGTGCATGATCAGCCACGTGATCAGTGCATGATCAGTCACGTGATCAGTACATGATCATCACGTGATCAGTGTATGATCATTCACGTGAACAGTGCATGCTCAGTCACGTGATCAGTATATGGTAGCTACGTGATCATTCCATGACAGCCACGTGATCAGTGCATGATAGCCACGTGATGTGTGCATGATCATTCGTGTGATCAGTGTATGATCAGCCACGTGATCAGTGCATGAGTGCCACGTGATCAGTGCATGATATGTCACGTGACAGGTGTGTGATCAGCCACGTGAACAGTGCATGATCAGCCACGTGATCAGTGCATGATAGCCACGTGATCAGTGCATGATCAGTTACGTGAGCAGTGTATGATCAGCCACGTGATCAGTGCATGGTCAGACACGTGAACAGTGTATGATCAGCCACGTGATCAGTGCATGATAGCCACGTGATCAGTGCATGATCAGTCACGTGATCAGTATGATCAGCCACGTGAAGTGCATGCTCAGTCACGTGATCAGGGCCTGCTGAGCTGCGTGATTACTGTCTGCTCATCTGCTTGACAATTGCCAGCTGAGCTGCACGATTCCTGCCTGTCATCTGCTTGACAATTGCCAGCTGTGCTGCGTAATTCCTGCCTGCTCAGCTGCTTGATTATTGCCAGCTGAGCAGCATGATTCCTCACAGCTGAGTTCCATGATTATTGCCTGCTGACTGTTTGATTCGTGCCTACTCAGCTCTTTGTTTATTGCCTCCAGAGGCACATGATCAGTGTATGATAGCAAACATGATCAGCGCATGATCAGTCACATGATCAGCGTTAAGTCACGTGATCACTACATGATAGTCATGTGATCAGTCCATGCTCAGTCACGGTATCAGTGCATGATCAGCCACGTGATCAGTGCATGATCAGCCAGGTGATCAGTGCATGATCAGCCACGTGATCAGTGCATGATCAGTCACGTGATCAGTGCATGATATAGCACGTGATCAGTGCATGATCAGCCACGTGATCAGTGCATGATAGCCACGTGATCAGTGCATGATCAGTCACCTGATGGGTGTATGATCAGTCACGTGACAGTGTATGTAGCTACGTGATCATTGCATGATCAGCCACGTGAGTAGTGCATGATAGCCACGTGATCAGTGCATGATCAGTCACGTGATCAGTGCATGATCACGTGAACAGTGCATGATAAGTCACGTGATCAGTGCATGATCAATTCGTGATCAGTGCATGATCAGTCACGTGATGACCAGTACATGATAGCTACGTGATCATTGCGCAGACAGCGTGATCAGTGCATGATAGCCACGTGATCAGTGCATGATCAGTCACATGATCAGTGTATGATCATCCGGGTGATCAGTGCATGATCAGTCACGTGATCAGTGCATGATATAGGCGTGATCAGTGCATGATCAGTCACGTGATCAGTGCATGATCAGCCGTGATCAGTGCATGATAGCCACGTGATCAGTGATCAGTGCCGATAGCCGAATCAGTCATTATCTGATCACGTGATCAGTGCATGATCAGCCACGTGATCAGTGCATGATAGCCACAGTGATGCATGATCAGCCACGTGATCAGTGCATGATCATTCGTGATCAGTGCATGATCAGCCACGTGGTCAGTGCATGATCAGCCACGTGATCAGTGCATGATCAGCCACGTGATCAGTGCATGATCAGCCACGTGATCAGTGCGTGCCTGATGCGTACGTGATCAGTGCATGATCAGCCGTGATCAGTGCATGATAGCCACGTGATCAGTGCATGATCAGCCACGTGAACAGTGCATGCTCAGTCACGTGATCAGGGCCTGCTGAGCTGCGTGATTACTGTCTGCTCATCTGCTTGACAGTGCCAGCTGAGCTGCGATTCCTGCCTGTCATCTGCTTGACAATTATCAGCTGTGCTGCGTGTTCCTGCCTGCTCAGCTGCTTGATTATTGCCAGCTGAGCAGCATGATTCCTCACACCTGAGTTCCATGATTATGCCTGCTGACTGTTTGTTCGTGCCTACTCAGCTCTTTGTTTGGCCTCCAGAGGCACATGATCAGTGTATGATAGCAAACATGATCAGTGCATGATCAGTCACATGATCAGTGCCATTAAGTCACGTGATCACTGCATGATAGTCATGTGATCAGTCCATGATCAATCCGCGGTATCAGTGCATGATCAGCCACGTGATCAGTGCATGATCAGCCACGTGATCAGTGCATGATAGCCATGTGATCAGTGCATGATTGTCGTGATCAGTGCATGATCAGAGCACGTGATCAGTGCATGATCAGCCACGTGATCAGTGCATGATAGCCACGTGATCAGTGCATGATCAGTCACCTGATAGGTGTATGATCAGTGCTGTGACCGGTACATGTAGCTACATGATCATTGCATGATCAGCCGTAGTAGTGCATGATAGCCGCGTGATCAGTGCATGATCAGTCACGTGATCAGTGCATGATCAGTCACGTGATCAGTGCATGATCAGTCACGTGATCAGTGCATGATCAAGCCACGTGATCAGTGCATGATCAGTCACGTGATCAGTGCATGATCATCTGCGTGATCAGTGCATGGCAGTCACGTGATCAGTGCATGATAGCCGTGATCAGTGCATGATCAGTCTGCGTGATCAGTGCATGATAGCCACGTGATCAGTGCATGATCAGTCACCTGATCAGTGCATGATCATTCACGTGACCAGTACATGTAGCTACGTGATCATTGCATGATCAGCCACGTGAGCAGTGCATGATAGCCACGTGATCAGTGCATGATCAGTCACGTGATCAGTGCATGATCAGTCACGTGATCAGTGCATGATCAGCCACGTGATCAGTGCGATAGCCACGTGATCAGTGCATGATCAGCTACGTGATCAGTGCATGATTGTCGTGATCAGTGCA
Organism: Bos javanicus; assembly: GCF_032452875.1. Taxonomy (NCBI): domain Eukaryota; kingdom Metazoa; phylum Chordata; class Mammalia; order Artiodactyla; family Bovidae; genus Bos; species Bos javanicus. The sequence goes on from NW_026894954.1 coordinate 36,086, forward strand.
TGATCAGTCACGTGATCAGTGTATGATCAGCCGTGATCAGTGCATGATCAGCCATGATCAGTGCATGATCGTCACGCACAGTGATTGTATGATCAGTCACGGCAGTGCATGGTAGCTGCATGATCAGTGTGATCAGCCACGTGATCAGTGCAGTAATACGTGATCAGTGCATGATCAGTCACGTGATCAGTGCATGATCAGTCACGTGATCAGTGCATGATCAGCCACGTGATCAGTGCATGATCAGCCACGTGATCAGTGCATGATAGCCACGTGATCAGTGCATGATCATCACGTGATCAGTGCATGATCAGTCACGTGATCAGTGCATGCGTAGCTCACGTGATCAGTGCATGATCAGCCACGTGATCAGTGCATGATCAGCCGTCAGTGCATGATGTCACGTGATCAGTGCATGAGCCGTGATCAGTGCATGACCAGTGATCATGCATGATCAGTCCGCGTGATACATGTGTGATCAGCCGTGATCAGTGCATGATGAGCCACGTGATGATCAGTGCAGGATCAATTACGTGATCAGTGCATGATCAGTCACGTGACCAGTACATGGTTGCTACGTGATCATTGCATGATCAGCCACGTGAGCAGAGCATGATAGCCACGTGATCAGTGCATGATCAGTCACGTGATCAGTACATGATCAGTCACGTGAACAGTGCATGATCATTTACGTGATCAGTGCATGATCAGTCACGTGACCAGTATATGGTAGCTACGTGATCATTCCATGACGAGCCACGTGAGCAGTGCATGATAGCCACGTGATGTGTGCATGATCATTCGTGAGCAGAGTATGATCAGCCACGTGATCAGTGCATGAGTGCCACATGATCAGTGCATGATATGTCACGTGACAGGTGTGTGATCAGCCACGTGAACAGTGCATGTTCAGCCACGTGATCAGTGCATGATAGCCGTGATCAGTGCATGATCAGTTACGTGAGCAGTGTATGATCAGCCACGTGATCAGTGCATGGTCAGACACGTGAACAGTGTATGATCAGCCACGTGATCAGTGCATGATATCCAAGTGATCAGTGCATGATCATCCACGTGATCAGTGTATGATCAGCCACGTGAACAGTGCATGCTCAGTCACGTGATCAGGGCCTGCTGAGCTGCGTGATTACTGTCTGCTCATCTGCTTGACAATTGCCAGCTGAGCTGCACGATTCCTGCCTGTCATCTGCTTGACAATTGCCAGCTGTGCTGCGTAATTCCTGCCTGCTGCTTGATTATAGCTGAGCAGCATGATTCCTCACAGCTGAGTTCCATGATTATTGCCTGCTGACTGTTTGATTCGTGCCTACTCAGCTCTTTGTTTATTGCCTCCAGAGGCACATGATCAGTGTATGATAGCAAACATGATCAGTGCATGATCAGTCACATGATCAGCGCCATTAAGTCACGTGATCACTACATGATAGTCATGTGATCAGTCCATGCTCAGTCACGGTATCAGTGCATGATCAGCCACGTGATCAGTGCATGATCAGCCACGTGATCAGTGCATGTAGCTGGTGTCAGTGCATGATCAGTCATGTGATCAGTGCATGATCGGTGATCAGTGCATGATCAGTCACGTGATCAGTGCATGATCAGTCACGTGATCAGTGCATGATCATCACGTGATCAGTGCATGATCAGCCGGTGTCAGTGCATGATCAGCCACGTGATAGTGCATGCATGATCAATGCACGTGATCAGTGCATGATCAGTCACATGACCAGTACATGGTAGCTAGATCATTGCATGATCAGCCACGTGATGCAGTGCATGATGCCACGTGATCAGTGCATGATCAGTCACGTGATCAGTGCAGTCACTCACGTGATCAGTGCATGATCAGTCACGTGATCAGTGCATGATCAATTACGTGATCAGTGCATGATCAGTCCGTGATCAGTACATGGTAGCCACGTGATCAGTGCATGATCAGCCACGTGCAGTGCATGATAGCCACGTGATCAGTGCATGATCAGCCATGATCAGTGTGCCAGTCATCCGGATGATGATCAGTGCATGGCAGTCACGTGATCAGTGCATGATATAGACGTGATCAGTGCATGATCAGTCGTGATCAGTGCATGATCAGCCACGTGATCAGTGCCACGATATGATTAATCAGTGACAAGCCATGAGATGATCAGTGCATGATCAGTCACGTGATCAGTGCATGATCAGCCACGTGATCAGTGCATGATAGCCACAGATCAGTGCATGATCAGCCACGTGATCAGTGCATGATCAGTTCGTGAGCAGTGTATGATCAGCCACGTGATCAGTGCATGGTCAGACACGTGATCAGTGTGATCAGCCATGATCAGTGCATGATATCCAATGATCAGTGCATGATCAGTCACGTGATCAGTATGATCAGCCACGTGAACAGTGCATGCTCAGTCACGTGATCTGGGCCTGCTGAGCTGCGTGATTACTGTCTGCTCATCTGTGACAATTGCCAGCTGAGCTGCGATTCCTGCCTGTCATCTGCTTGACAATTGCCAGCTGTGCTGCGTAATTCCTGCCTGCTCAGCTGCTTGATTATTGCCAGCTGAGCAGCATGATTCCTCACCTGAGTTCCATGATTATGCCTGCTGACTGTTTGATTGTGCCTACTCAGCTCTTTGTTTATTGCCTCCAGAGGCACATGATCAGTGTATGATAGCAAACATGATCAGCGCATGATCAGTCACATGATCAGCATGATTAATCACGTGATCACATGATAGTCATGTGATCAGTCCATGCTCAGTCACGGTATCAGTGCATGATCAGCCACGTGATCAGTGCATGATCAGCCACGTGATCAGTGCATGATCAGCTACGTGATCAGTGCATGATCAGTCCGTGATCAGTGCATGATCAGGCACGTGATCAGTGCATGATCAGCCACGTGATCAGTGCATGATAGCCACGTGATCAGTGCATGATCAGTCACCTGATGGGTGTATGATCATCACGTGACGTACATATTAGCTACATGATCATTGCATGATCAGCCACGTGAGCATACGCATGATAGCCACGTGATCAGTGCATGATGATCAGTCACGTGATCAGTGTGATCAGTCGTGATCAGTGCATGATAGATCGTGATCAGTGCATGATCAATTCGTGATCAGTGCATGATCAGTCACGTGGCCAGTACGATGGCCACGTGATCATTGCATGATCAGCCACGTGATCAGTGCATGATAGCCACGTGATCAGTGCATGATCAGTCACATGATCAGTGTGCCAGTCATCCGGGTGGTGATCAGTGCATGATCAGCGTCAGTGCATGATATAGCCGTGATCAGTGCATGATCAGTCACTTGATCAGTGTGATCAACCACGTGTCAGTGCATGATCAGCCAGTGATCAGTGCGATAGCCAGTGATCAGTGCATGATCAGCGTGATCAGTGTATGATCAGTCACGTGATCAGTGCATGATCAGCCACGTGATCAGTGCATGATCAGCCACGTGATCAGTATGCATGATCATTCGTGCAGTGTATGATCAGCCACGTGATCAGTGCATGGTCAGCCACGTGATCAGTGCATGATCAGCCACGTGATCAGTGCATGATCAGCCACGTGATCAGTGCATGATCATTCACGTGATCAGTGTATGATCAGCCACGCAGTCAGTGCATGATATACGTGATCAGTGCATGATCAGTCACGTGATCAGTGTATGATCAGCCACGTGAACAGTGCATGCTCAGTCACGTGATCAGGGCCTGCTGAGCTGCGTGATTACTGTCTGCTCATCTGCTTGACAATTGCCAGCTGAGCTGCACGATTCCTGTCATCTGCTTGACAATTGCCAGCTGTGCTGCGTAATTCCTGCCTGCTCAGCTGCTTGATTATTGCCAGCTGAGCAGCATGATTCCTCACAGCTGAGTTCCATGATTATGCCTGCTGACTGTTTGATTCCCTACTCAGCTCTTTGTTTAGTGCCTCCAGAGGCACATGATCAGTGTATGATAGCAAACATGATCAGTGCATGATCAGTCACATGATCATGATCATTAAGTCACGTGATCACTGCATGATAGTCATGTGATCAGTCATGCTCAATCACGGTATCAGTGCATGATCAGCCACGTGATCAGTGCATGATCAGCCAGGTGATCAGTCCATGATCAGCTATGTGATCAGTTCATGATTAGTCACGTGATCTGTGCATGATCGGGCAGGTGATCAGTGCATGATCAGCCACGTGATCAGTGCATGATCAGCCACGTGATCAGTGCATGATCAGTCACCTGATGGGTGCATGATCAGTCACGTGGCCGGTGCATGGTCAGCTACGTGATCATTGCATGATCAGCCACGTGAGTAGTGCATGATAGCCACGTGATCAGTGCATGATCAGTCACGTGATCAGTGCATGATCAGCCACGTGATCAGTGCATGATAGCCAGTGATCAGTGCATGATGCACGTGATCAGTGCATGATCAGTCACGTGATCAGTGCATGATCAGCCACGTGATCAGTGCATGATCAGCCACGTGATCAGTGCATGATCAGCCACGTGATCAGTGCATGATCAGTTACGTGATCAGTGCATGATCAGCCACGTGATCAGTGCATGGTCAGACACGTGATCAGTGTATGATCAGCCACGTGATCAGTGCATGATATCCACGTGATCAGTGCATGATCAGTCACGTGATCAGTGTATGATCAGCCACGTGAACAGTGCATGCTCAGTCACGTGATCAGGGCCTGCTGAGCTGCGTGATTACTGTCTGCTCATCTGCTTGACAATTGCCAGCTGAGCTGCACGATTCCTGCCTGTCATCTGCTTGACAATTGCCAGCTGTGCTGCGTAATTCCTGCCTGCTCAGCTGCTTGATTATTGCCAGCTGAGCAGCATGATTCCTCACAGCTGAGTTCCATGATTATTGCCTGCTGACTGTTTGATTCGTGCCTACTCAGCTCTTTGTTTATTGCCTCCAGAGGCACATGATCAGTGTATGATAGCAAACATGATCAGGCATGATCAGTCACATGATCAGCGCCATTAAGTCACGTGATCACTACATGATAGTCATGTGATCAGTCCATGCTCAGTCACGTATCAGTGCATGATCAGCCACGTGATCAGTGCATGATCAGCCACGTGATCAGTGCATGATAGCCACGTGATCAGTGCATGATCAGTCACGTGATCAGTGCATGATCAGGCAGGTGATCAGTGCATGATCAGCCACGTGATCAGTGCATGATGCCACGTGATCAGTGCATGATCATCACCTGATGGGTGTATGATCAGTCACGTGACCAGTACATGGTAGCTACATGATCATTGCATGATCAGCCACGTGATCAGTGCATGATAGCCACGTGATCAGTGCATGATCAGTCACGTGATCAGTGCATGATCATCCACGTGAACAGTGCATGATCAGTCACGTGATCAGTGCATGATCAACGTGATCAGTGCATGATCAGTCACGTGATCAGTGCATGATCATCCACGTGATCAGTGCATGATCAGCCACGTGATCAGTGCATGATATACGTGATCAGTGCATGATCAGTCACGTGATCAGTGCATGATATCCACGTGATCAGTGCATGATCAGTCACGTGATCAGTGCATGATCAGCCGTGATCAGTGCATGATCAGTCACGTGATCAGTGCATGATCAGCCACGTGATCAGTGCATGATAGCCACGTGATCAGTGCATGATAGCCACGTGATCAGTGCATGATCAGTCACGTGATCAGTGCATGATCAGCCACGTGATCAGTGCATGATCAGCCACGTGATCAGTGCATGATCAGCCACGTGATCAGTGCATGATCAGTCACGTGATCAGTGCATGATCAGCCACGTGATCAGTGCATGATCAGCCACGTGATCAGTGCATGATCAGCCACGTGATCAGTGCATGATAGCCACGTGATCAGTGCATGATCAGTCACTGATGATGCACATTGTAGCTACGTGATCAGTGCATGATCAGCCACGTGATCAGTGCATGATAGCGTGATCAGTGCATGATCAGTCACGTGATCAGTGCATGATCAGTCACGTGATCAGTGCATGATCAGCCACGTGATCAGTGCATGATCAGCCACGTGATCAGTGCATGATGTACGTGATCAGTGCATGATCAGTCACGTGATCAGTGCATGATCAGTCACGTGATCAGTGCATGATCAGCCACGTGATCAGTGCATGATCAGCCACGTGATCAGTGCATGATCAATGCGTGATCAGTGCATGATCAGTCACGTGATCAGTGCATGGTAGCTCGTGTCATCATTGCATGATCAGCCACGTGATCAGTGCATGATAGCCACGTGATCAGTGCATGATCAGTCACGTCAGTGCATGATCAGTCACGTGATCAGTGCATGATCAGTCACGTGATCAGTGCATGATCAGTCACGTGATCAGTGCATGATCAGTCACGTGATCAGTGCATGTAGCCACGTGATCAGTGCATGATCAGCCACGTGATCAGTGCATGATAGCCACGTGATCAGTGCATGATCAGTCACGTGATCAGTGCATGATCAGTCACGTGATCAGTGCATGATCAGCCACGTGATCAGTGCATGATCAGTCACGTGATCAGTGCATGATCAGTCACGTGATCAGTGCATGATCATTCAGTGCATGATCAGCCACGTGATCAGTGCATGATAGCCACGTGATCAGTGCATGATCAGTCACGTGATCAGTGCATGATCAGTCACGTGATCAGTGCATGATCAGCCACGTGATCAGTGCATGATCAGCCACGTGATCAGTGCATGATCAGCCACGTGATCAGTGCATGATCAGTCACGTGATCAGTGCATGATCAGTCACGTGATCAGTGCATGATCAGCCACGTGATCAGTGCATGATCAGCCACGTGATCAGTGCATGATCAGTCACGTGATCAGTGCATGATCAGTCACGTGATCAGTGCATGATAGCACGTGATCAGTGCATGATCAGCCACGTGATCAGTGCATGATCAGCCACGTGATCAGTGCATGATCAGTCACGTGATCAGTGCATGATCAGTCCAGTGATCAGTGCATGATCAGCCGTGATCAGTGCATGATCAGCCACGTGATCAGTGCATGATAGCCACGTGATCAGTGCATGATCAGCCACGTGATCAGTGCATGATCAGCCACGTGATCAGTGCATGATCAGTCACGTGATCAGTGCATGATCAGTCACGTGATCAGTGCATGATCAGCCACGTGATCAGTGCATGATCAGCCACGTGATCAGTGCATGATCAGTCACGTGATCAGTGCATGATCAGTCACGTGATCAGTGCATGGTAGCTACGTGATCAGTGCATGATCAGCCACGTGATCAGTGCATGATAGCCACGTGATCAGTGCATGATCAGTCACGTGATCAGTGCATGATCAGTCACGTGATCAGTGCATGATCAGTCACGTGATCAGTGCATGATCAATTACGTGATCAGTGCATGATCAGTCACGTGATCAGTACATGGTAGCTACGTGATCAGTGCATGATCAGCCACGTGATCAGTGCATGATAGCCGTGATCAGTGCATGATCAGTCACGTGATCAGTGCATGATCATCACGTGATCAGTGCATGATCAGCCACGTGATCAGTGCATGATCATCACGTGATCAGTGCATGATCAGTCGTGATCAGTGCATGATCAGCCACGTGATCAGTGCATGATAGCCACGTGATCAGTGCATGATCAGCCACGTGATCAGTGCATGATCAGTCACGTGATCAGTGCATGATCAGCCACGTGATCAGTGCATGATCAGCCACGTGATCAGTGCATGATCAGCCACGTGATCAGTGCATGATCAGCCACGTGATCAGTGCATGATCAGCCACGTGATCAGTGCATGATCAGACACGTGATCAGTGTATGATCAGCCACGTGATCAGTGCATGATAGCCACGTGATCAGTGCATGATCAGTCACGTGATCAGTGTATGATCAGCCACGTGAACAGTGCATGCTCAGTCACGTGATCTGGGCCTGCTGAGCTGCGTGATTACTGTGCTCATCTGCTTGACAATTGCCAGCTGAGCTGCACGATTCCTGCCTGTCATCTGCTTGACAATTGCCAGCTGTGCTGCGTAATTCCTGCCTGCTCAGCTGCTTGATTATTGCCAGCTGAGCAGCATGATTCCTCACTGAGTTCCATGATTATTGCCTGCTGACTGTTTGATTCGTGCCTACTCAGCTCTTTGTTTATTGCCTCCAGAGGCACATGATCAGTGTATGATAGCAAACATGATCAGCGCATGATCAGTCACATGATCAGCGCATTAAGTCACGTGATCACTACATGATAGTCATGTGATCAGTCCATGCTCAGTCACGGTATCAGTGCATGATCAGCCACGTGATCAGTGCATGATCAGTCACGTGATCAGTGCATGATCAGCCACGTGATCAGTGCATGATCAGTCACGTGATCAGTGCATGATCAGGCACGTGATCAGTGCATGATCAGCCACGTGATCAGTGCATGATAGCCACGTGATCAGTGCATGATCAGTCACCTGATGGGTGTATGATCAGTCACGTGACCTGTACATGGTAGCTACATGATCATTGCATGATCAGCCACGTGATAGTGCATGATAGCCGTGATCAGTGCATGATCAGTCACGTGATCAGTGCATGATCAGTCCGCGTGATCAGTGCATGATCAGTCACGTGATCAGTGCATGATCAGCCACGTGATCAGTGCATGATCAGTCACGTGATCAGTGCATGATCAGCACGTGATCAGTGCATGATCAGTCACGTGATCAGTGCATGATATAGGCGTGATCAGTGCATGTCAGTCACGTGATCAGTGCATGATAGCCACGTGATCAGTGCATGATCAGTCACGTGATCAGTGCATGATCAGTCACGTGATCAGTGCATGATAGCTACAGATCAGTGCATGATCAGCCACGTGATCAGTGCATGATCAGCCACGTGATCAGTGCATGATAGTCACGTGATCAGTGCATGATCATCCACGTGATCAGTGCATGATCAGCCACGTGATCAGTGCATGATCAGCCACGTGATCAGTGCATGATAGCCAGTGATCAGTGCATGATTTGTCCGTGATCAGTGCATGATCAGGCACGTGATCAGTGCATGATCAGCCACGTGATCAGTGCATGATAGCCACGTGATCAGTGCATGATCAGTCCCTGATCAGTGCATGATCAGTCACGTGACAGGTGCATGGTAGCTACGTGATCAGTGCATGATCAGCCACGTGATCAGTGCATGATAGCCACGTGATCAGTGCATGATCAGTCACGTGATCAGTGCATGATCAGTCACGTGATCAGTGCATGATCAGTCACGTGATCAGTGCATGATCAGTCACGTGATCAGTGCATGATCATCCACGTGATCAGTGCATGATAGCCACGTGATCAGTGCATGATCAGCCACGTGATCAGTGCATGATAGCCACGTGATCAGTGCATGATCAGCCACGTGATCAGTGCATGATCAGTCACGTGATCAGTGCATGATAGCCACGTGATCAGTGCATGATCAGCCACGTGATCAGTGCGATAGCCACGTGATCAGTGCATGATCATCACATGATCAGTGTGATCAGCCACGTGATCAGTGCATGATCAGTCACGTGATCAGTGCATGATATAGCCGTGATCAGTGCATGATCAGTCAGTGATCAGTGCATGATCAGCCACGTGATCAGTGCGATATCCAGTGAATCAGTGCATGATCACCAGTGATCAGTGCATGATCAGTCACGTGATCAGTGCATGATCAGCCACGTGATCAGTGCATGATAGCCACTGATCAGTGCATGATCAGCCACGTGATCAGTGCATGATCAGTCACGTGATCAGTGCATGATCAGCCACGTGATCAGTGCATGATCAGTCACGTGATCAGTGCATGATCAGCCACGTGATCAGTGCATGATCAGTCACGTGATCAGTGCATGATCAGTCACGTGATCAGTACATGATAGCTACATGATCAGTGCATGATCAGCCACGTGATAGTGCATGATAGCCACGTGATCAGTGCATGATAGTCATGTGATCAGTGCATGATCAGTCACGTGATCAGTGCATGATCAGCGTGATCAGTGCATGATCAGCCACGTGATCAGTGCATGATAGCCACGTGATCAGTGCATGATTGTCACGTGATCAGTGCATGATCAGTCACGTGATCAGTGCATGATCAGTCACGTGATCAGTGCATGATCAGCCACGTGATCAGTGCATGATCAGTCACGTGATCAGTGCATGATAGTCACGTGACATTGCATGATCAGCCACGTGATCAGTGCATGATCAGCCACGTGATCAGTGCATGATAGCCACGTGATCAGTGCATGATCAGTCACGTGATCAGTGCATGATCAGCCACGTGATCAGTGCATGATCAGTCACGTGATCAGTGCATGATCAGCCACGTGATCAGTGCATGATAGCCACGTGATCAGTGCATGATCAGTCACGTGATCAGTGCATGATCATCACGTGATCAGTGCATGATCAGCCACGTGATCAGTGCATGATCAGCCACGTGATCAGTGCATGATCAGTCACGTGATCAGTGCATGATCAGTCACGTGATCAGTGCATGATAGCTACGTGATCAGTGCATGATCAGCCACGTGATCAGTGCATGATAGCCACGTGATCAGTGCATGATCATCGTGATCAGTGCATGATCAGTCACGTGACAGTGCATGATCAGTCACGTGATCAGTGCATGATAGTGCGTGATCAGTGCATGATCAGTCACGTGATCAGTGCATGATCAGTCACGTGATCAGTGCATGATCATTTACGTGATCAGTGCATGATCAGTCACGTGACCAGTATATGGTAGCTACGTGATCATTCCATGATCGAGCCACGTGAGCAGTGCATGATAGCCACGTGATGTGTGCATGATCAGTGCGTGAGCAGAGTATGATCAGCCACGTGATCAGTGCATGAGTGCCACGTGATCAGTGCATGATATGTCACGTGACAGGTGTGTGATCAGCCACGTGATCAGTGCATGTTCAGCCACGTGATCAGTGCATGATAGCCACGTGATCAGTGCATGATCAGTTACGTGAGCAGTGTATGATCAGCCACGTGATCAGTGCATGGTCAGACACGTGAACAGTGTATGATCAGCCACGTGATCAGTGCATGATATCCAAGTGATCAGTGCATGATCATCACGTGATCAGTGTATGATCAGCCACGTGAACAGTGCATGCTCAGTCACGTGATCAGGGCCTGCTGAGCTGCGTGATTACTGTCTGCTCATCTGCTTGACAATTGCCAGCTGAGCTGCACGATTCCTGCCTGTCATCTGCTTGACAATTGCCAGCTGTGCTGCGTAATTCCTGCCTGCTCAGCTGCTTGATTATTGCCAGCTGAGCAGCATGATTCCTCACCTGAGTTCCATGATTATTGCCTGCTGACTGTTTGATTCGTGCCTACTCAGCTCTTTGTTTATTGCCTCCAGAGGCACATGATCAGTGTATGATAGCAAACATGATCAGTGCATGATCAGTCACATGATCAGCGCCATTAAGTCACGTGATCACTACATGATAGTCATGTGATCAGTCCATGCTCAGTCACGGTATCAGTGCATGATCAGCCACGTGATCAGTGCATGATCAGCCACGTGATCAGTGCATGATCAGCCACGTGATCAGTGCATGATCAGTCACGTGATCAGTGCATGATCAGGCAGGTGATCAGTGCATGATCAGTCACGTGATCAGTGCATGATCAGTCACGTGATCAGTGCATGATCCAGTGATCAGCCACGTGATCAGTGCATGATCAGCCACGTGATCAGTGCATGATCAGTCACGTGATGTGCATGATCAGTCACGTGACCAGTACATGGTAGCTACGTGATCAGTGCATGATCAGCCATGATCAGTGCATGATAGCCACGTGATCAGTGCATGATCAGTCACGTGATCAGTGCATGATCAGTCACGTGATCAGTGCATGATCAGCCACGTGATCAGTGCATGATCAATTCGTGATCAGTGCATGATCAGTCACGTGATCAGTGCATGGTAGCTACGTGATCATTGCATGATCAGCCACGTGATCAGTGCATGATAGCCACGTGATCAGTGCATGATCAGTCACGTGATCAGTGCATGATCATCCACGTGATCAGTGCATGATCAGTCACGTGATCAGTGCATGATAGCCACGTTCAGTGCATGATCAGTCACGTGATCAGTGCATGATCAGCCACGTGATCAGTGCATGATAGCCACGTGATCAGTGCATGATCAGCCACGTGATCAGTGCATGATCAGTCACGTGATCAGTGCATGATCAGCCACGTGATCAGTGCATGATAGCCACGTGATCAGTGCATGATCAGCCACGTGATCAGTGCATGATCAACACGTGATCAGTGTATGATCAGCCACGTGATCAGTGCATGATAGCCACGTGATCAGTGCATGATCAGTCACATGATCAGTGTATGATCAGCCACGTGAACAGTGCATGCTCAGTCACGTGATCAGGGCCTGTGAGCTGCGTGATTACTGTCTGCTCATCTGCTTGACAATTGCCAGCTGAGCTGCACGATTCCTGCCTGTCATCTGTGACAATTATCAGCTGTGCTGCGTAATTCCTGCCTGCTCAGCTGCTTGATTATTGCCAGCTGAGCAGCATGATGATTCACCTGAGTTCCATGATTATTGCCTGCTGACTGTTTGAA